>NC_134701.1:221453600-221753600 GCF_043290135.1 Rhipicephalus microplus | reverse complement strand
TGCAGCACATGGCCCATAAAAACACACAGGAACTTTCAAACAGCTCTCAAAATGGACGACTATGCCAATCTAGCGGACAACATATCATGCCTTTCCAGATGCGTTGACCAAGCAAACAGCAAACGCTAGATAATGTGCTGTCATCTGTGAGGCATTGTCAGAGTCTTTATGGCCTCCGAGAAGGCAAGTGCGTGGCGTGTATCTTGGAGGCCATGCGACTCTTGCTTTAGATCAAAAATATGTATGTACCATTCGCGGGCATGTGCTGGTTTAATCTCCTGTGTGCGTGTGTGTGTGTGCGTGCGTGTGTGTATGTAACAAAACACATTAATAATTATGCACTTAGCATTGAAGGGCGCACCAAAGGCCGGATTTCGCTATCGCGCACATCACTTAAGGCAAAGCTTAAGGGTCCCCCATTTTCTTTCTTGATAATAATTATGATGTCCTTAAGACCCGTTTGTTTTGTGATATAATCTGCCCTCCTCTTGTCCCTTAGGGTTTACACCTGTCATTTTTTTTTCATTTCTCGCTGTGTTGTCCTCAACTCAAATTGAACCCTCTTTGTAATCATCTAGGATTCTGCTCCGTAGGTTAGTACCGTTAAGATTAAGCAGTTAAGCTGCAGCATTCTGGATGATCGTGTACCAGTGTATTCTGTATGACGAATGCTTGTTAGTGTGTCTATGCTTTTGCTGCCAAAGTGGCACAACCTAGTCAGTCGTTTTTCAGCCTTTAGTCGTGTCCCCAAGCCAAAGTGTAGCAATTTTATCTTGAACAAAATGAAATGAAGTATACACTCTTTTTGAAGGATAATTGCAATCTACCATTCATGATTTGAAAATGCTTGCACAATATGCTCCCCCCCCCCCCCGTTCTTATTCTTCTAGTAAATTCAATCACGTGGTTCAGCTGCACAGTTACTACCTGCCTTAAATCGACGTACTCGTTTACAATTTCAAGTGCACTGCTACCTATCTCGAAGTGCTGTTTTCTTCCGAGGTTGTGGCACATTATCTTCGTTTTCTGCAGATTCATTTTAAGACCCACCTTCCTACTCTCCTTGTCTAAATCAGTAATTGTAAATTGCTATTCGTCTCCTTAGTTACTCTACAATAGAATTTCATCGGCGACGCGCAGTTTACTAATGTACTCTCTACTGATTCATATCCCAACCTCTTCTCCATCTAGGTCTCTGAAAACCTGCGGTAAGCAAGCAGTAAACATCATTAGGGAGATGTTACCTACTTGTGTCACACCCTTCTTTATTGATAATCTGTCGCTGCTATATGCAGCTCTATGGTGGCTTTTTTATAGAGCTCTATGGAAGCATATATAAACATCTCCCAAGATATTAATATATGCTTCGTCGACGTCCTGACTCTGTCGTGTCTGCAAGACTGCTGATTTGATTGATTGATATGTAGCGTTTAATGTCCCAAAACCACCATATGATTAGGAAAGACGCCTCAGTGGAGGGGTCCGGAAATTTTGACCACCTGGGGTTCTTTAACGTGCATCGGAATCTCTGCACACGGGTCTACAACATTTCCGCCTCGATCGGAAATGCAGCCACCACAGCCGGGATACGATCCCGCGACCTGCGGGTCAGCAGCCGAGTACTTTAACCACTAGACCACCGTGGCGGGGCTGCATTACTGCTGATATGTTTATTAAATCAAATGACTTTTCGTTAGCTATGAAGGCTATATTGGTTGAGTGTATTCTGAGCAATTCTCTTTTACCTGATTAATAGTATATATGTGGTCGATTGCTGAGAAGCCTGTACGAAATCCTGCTTTATCCTTTCGTTGACTGAATTCTAATGTTGTCTTAAATCTGATAGCAATTACCTTTGTAAATATCTTTTACATGAGGGCGAGCAAGGTGATCGGTCTATAATTATTCAAGTCCTTGTCGTTCCCTTTTTTATGGATTAAAATGTTAGCATTATTCCGAAATTCTGGCACCCTATCCGTCAGGAGGCACTTCGTAAACGGGGTGGCCAGTTTTTATATTACAATCAGCCATCTATCTTTCAGCAGATCAGACGTCACCTGATCCTCACCGGCTGCTTTGCGTCTTTGCATTTCCTCCAAGGATTTTCTCACTTCTGTCATTACTGTTTGGGTGTCATCTGAGTACTGTTAGTTTCTATATTAAGGTCGTGGTTGCCCTGACTGCTGTAAATATCTCTGTAAAACTTCTTCGTTACATTAACTATCCTATTTATATCGCTAGTAACTTTGCCTTCCCCGTCCCTAAGTACATGCATCTGGTTTCTGCCTATTCCAAGTTTGCTCTTCACTGCTTTGACGTTTCTTCCATTCTTTGGCGCGTATTCAATTGTATTCATGTTACTATACCTTTTTTGTTACATACCTTACGCTTACTAATCAACTTCTACAGCTCTGTCAGTTCTATTTTTTGTTGTCTTTGAAGCTTTCATGCTTTAACGTTCCTAATGAAGTTCTTCGCCGCCAGGGATAACTTGCTAGTGTCTTATCTAACTACCATACTTCCAACTCCCACTGCAGACTCCATAATGATATTCGTCAGATTATCATTATTTTGCCAATGCTAAGGCTGGTTTCCTCGATAAAAACTGAGTATCCGTTATAAAGTGAGACTCTTAATTCCTGTATTTTCTCTCTCAGTACTGGCTCATTGATGGGCTTGTTGCGTATCCCATTCCGCTGTTCCTTCTTGAAGTTCAGGCAAATTCGAGACCTTACCATATTATGATCATTGGGTTTTGTGAGTTTTACTTATAAATGCCCCTTGGCATTTATATTGCCGACGCTATAATCCACTCCTACCTGGTCTCCAGGCTGCTTCTTCCCTACCGTGGCATTGAATTCACCCGCCAGGATAACGTACTGTGTGTTTAAAATTTACTCATGGTAGATTCCACATGTCTGGTAAGGGAATGCGTTACCGGCGCTGGTCATTGGTGAGAGCACATCCCAGGCCTCTTTTAATTGTAACTCCATCATCACGTGGAAATTCCTTTTTCATCCATTGGAGCATTGCGTGGCACCGAGATTTGAACCACGGACCTCTTGCACGCGAGGCGGATACTCTAACCAACCATGTACAGCACTATAATCCACCATTCCATTCGGTGAACACAATTTGAAAAAGATTATACATGAGATTCATATGATGTTGGAGCATCCATTGGCTTAGGGTAAAGAACCTGTCATGTTAATTGGTGACAATGAATCGATTGAGAACGGTGAAAGATGGTGAGCAGCGGGGCTTGTGACGGCTACCGGGGGACAAATCCTATTGGCGTACCACTTTCTAAATTCCCCGTGGCCGCACTATGGCTGCGCGTTTCAGCTTCTATGAGACATCTGCGCCACGTACAACGAGAGAATAATGAATCGCAAAGCGGGAAAAAGAATTGTGACTGCGATAAGACCCACAAGTGATATAAACCCTAAGTGAACGATTACGTGCCCTATCTCATTGGGAAGTGCGAACATGCTGTTTCAGCGAGAGTCTTGTCTCTGGAGCCTGAACACTTAAATCATGCCTAGGGTTTACCTTCAATCTCCTTGCGCTGAGACTCTTCTTGTGCTGAGAATCAACCTAAGAAGCAACCTAGCACCAACTTCCTAAAGCCTAGCAACAAGCTTGACACAACCTAGAGACAACTCAGCATCACCTAAGTGAAGCCTAGCAACAACCTACAAGCAACCAGATTAGACTTCAAGATCGTCTGGCCTCGCTGTCTCAATTGTTGCGTGACTTAGTGCTGGCTTTGCCATTCTTTCTTTCTTTATTTTTTTCGCAAACGAGTTAGTTGCCCTACCCGGTGGTTTAGTGGCTAAGCTACTCAGCTGCTGACCCGCAGGTCGCAGGATCAAATCCCGGCTGCGGCGGCTGGCGGCTTTAAGTTTGTTGGATGCGAAAAGGCTGTAGGTCCATGTGTTCAGATTTGGGTTCACGTTAATGAAACGCAGTAAGTCAAAATTTCTGGAGCCCTCCACTACGGCATCTCTCATAATCATATGGTGGTTTTGGAACGTTAAACCCCAAATATCAATTTATCAATCAACTGAAGAGTTAGTTGTTTCATTTTGTATGTAGGTATACCTACCTCTCGAGTTTGAATCATCATCATAGCGCGATCATTGATATGAAATACTAGTGGCCCAGCGCTCTGCACACATTATCAGTGCGGCTCGTGCAATCTGCACAGTGCTTTTCGAAGCACTATGGTTGACTAGATAAGTGCAGTATTAATAGATGCATTCATGGGTAAAACAAGGCACACATTGGACAATTAAGGAGGTTTTTATGTATTGGTGATTACTACGCACCACTATAAGCCCTATCTAGGTGTGAAAGCTCGGCTTCTTGATGTCGGTTAAAAACATGAAAATCTGTTTAATAGTAATGCTAGGATAAAAGCCAGGGAAATAACACCCGTAAATTAAATATGCAAAAGCTCTGGTTGACGTAGACGTCTTCTTTTTCATTGGCTTTTTCTTATGTTGTATGTCTTAACTTTATTTTACACACGTGCCAATCGTTTCAAACTGTTCATGCCACCTAACCCACCCCCCTCCACAAGAGCGCGTGTTTCCGCCACAGCCTCCTCTAACGGCCGCTTATTGTGCTAGCCAGACGTATTGTTATACTATTTTTATGCGTCATTAGTTTAGAATAATTGCGCTTCCAGCTTTTTGAATTTCCGCAAAAATGTAGGTAAAGTCTCTTCATCAGTTTTCGCACCTCATGTGGTGATCATTCGTTATTGTATCTTGCTGTTTTTCGCAAAGAAAAAAAACCGCAAGCACAGATTTATTTCAAAATCTGTGTATTGATTGCTGATTTCACAGAAGGCTGTCGCACTAAGGCGAGTGGAGTGCTTTTTACAAAATATTACTTAAAATATGCACACTGGTGGCCTGATCTAGGCCACTGTTGTGGTCGTGGAAAGGTTTAGCCTTTGTCCCACTATCCGCTCCTACTGGGTTAAACATGATTGGTTTTCAAGTTCATAGCCAGCAAGAGCCTCGCGCTAACATGTCTCAAGCGGGTCCGGGTTTTTATGATTGAACAACTGTGTTGTGTGTGGGCATTTTCATGGGATGTGTTCTATGTCTACGTATTCATGTTCACAAAGGATATAGCCAGCGTGCAGAAATCGCCTATACAGTAGATGATCCGACAATTATGTGGGCCGGTAAAGGCATATTTCCACGTATAGGTTGTCGCAATTCACAATAACTTATTTCAATGCTCTTCCCTTTCTGCCTAAATCGATATTCGGATCTCTGAATAGAAAAGTCAGTCCTTTGCTAAAACTAACAAAACTTCAAAAAAAATGCACGCACTCCGACAAGCCTGGCGAAGGAAAATACTTCGAAAATTCCTGATAACATGGTCGTCAGTATTGCAGAAGCCACAACTGGATGCCATCAGCTAACAAGGGGCCAAGTAATAAAACTGTTCAACTTGTATGAATGAAACATCTTTCGCTCTCTGGATATGATAGGAGCCCCAGTGCCACATACACACATGGCGAAAACGTAGTCGCAACAAAATCGAAAGTTGGACTAGTTGAATATGCATTGTATAACTGTCAGTTCAAGCACACGAATAAACAGAAAGGAATAGAGGACAAGCGCTTGCCCTCTCTTCCTTTCTGTTTATTGGTGCGCTTGAACTGACAGTTAAAACGTAGTCACACGCTCGATATATATTGCCAATGTTCAAAGAGCAGTAACGAAAACTTCAAGTACTTTACGTGCCCAACATAATTTTAAGAAAAAATATTTTTTCTTACACTGCAGTATTGATAATAAAAGCGCAACAACGCAATGACTTGATAAAGTAGAGTTCACACGGAAAGGAAGCAATGTATGTACTAATAATTCAAAAGCGGTCAACGTAAAGTTGTAGTGGCCCAGAATGTCTCTGGTTTTCTTGCCCAACTACCAGGGTTTCATGTTTCGCGCTTAAGGCCGTGAACTTTGTATATTTAATTTTTTTTACTTATGTTGTCAAACTAAACTGCTCGAATTCTAATAAGGTTCTTGATTAGGTCGTCAAACTGCTGGCTTGAAGATTGTATTAGCGTCACCTAGCGGTAGCTTTAGAACACGAGATCTTTTGGTTAAGAGCACTTACTGCGTTCTTGCGACCTGCATGGTCATCAATTGTACCAAGTCGGCATGTAGGCCTTTCCGCACAAACTGTACAAGAATTAATGTCTTCAGTCGACCTGCGGCACACTTACTTTTTAGATCAGTGCCACCGGAGCACCTCCAATAGCATTGCCACTTCAAAAATGTGATAAAGCACTCGCCTTGCTTTCCCGGTGTTTTGATGTTTCCCTACCGATCCGATGGTCACGGGATAGAACTCTGGCATTTACCTTATGTCAACGCTGGCGGTGGAGAAATCCGAATTCCGTCACATGTAGTGTGAGTGGTTCTTCTGCGATTACGTCTATCGTGTCAATACAGTCCAACGCGCAATGACATCGCACAGTGCATGGTCATCTATCATTTTAGCTCCGTCGAAATGCTACGACTGTAGCCGCGATCAAACTTGCGAGAGATAATATTGCCCCGTTTTTGTATTTCCAGACACTAGTGAGGGGCCCTTAAAAGCCCATTGGTGGGTAGAAATTTCCAATTTCTTTCATCACGACGTCTCTCATAATCACAATACAATTCTGGAACGTAAAAAGCCTAAAATTATGGTTGCGGTGTGGACTAGCAGCGAGCTCGAGAGATGGCCATCTAGAAAAGTCACAGCAGAGTTTCGTCACACGGAAAGGCTTTTGGCGCGACACTTGCTTCAACATCTGCAGCGCTCAATGCTTTTAGTGGGGCAGACAGCGAACGCGTGCATATGTTGTTTCCCCGCATAGAACCGTTCCTATTGGCTGATTGGATGAACGAGCACTCTGGACGACTTCATTCAATACGATTTTTTTGGAAACGCGCTATTCGGACAAAGGCGCGTGGCGTGGATAGCAGCGGACAGCACAGACACGCCCATCGTGCATCAGAGGATTGAACAATTCACACTGGCGACCGGTCGAAGCTTTCGGCCGGCGCACCGCTCGTATCATGATGCACCGGCTGGGAAGTATATACGGGCTGTCTGGAAAGTGGCGCTGGCTTCTTGCAGCATGAGTGAGCAGTTTGTTTACGTTACACCTACAGGGCGACTGGAATTTGACCATGTAGTTTTTTTATCTAGGTTTCACCTTGGAAAACAAGGCTGCTGTGTTGTTCAGGAAGTGCATCACGCAGGCGAAATGAAGGAAGGTGGAATGAGCGTGCAAGCTCTGTTTGCGGAGCTATTCCTAGATGGAGGCGGAAATGCTCTAGAACCGTGTGCTCAGATTTCAGGGCACTTTAAAAATCCTAGGTAGTCAAAATTTTTGGAGCCCTTCACAACGGCGAATCTCATAATCACGTGGTGGTTTCGGGACGTTAAATAAACCCCACGTATCATCAGAGCTATTCCTAAAGTTGTGAAGCACTCACGTGCTGGAAGGACTTCCAACAAGTAAGCAGTATGAAAGATTATTGCCTTTGAGGCACGCAAAAATTTGAGGCAAGTCGTACTTTTTAAACGCCAGGTGTATACACCAGCTTTCTTATTTCTGCACCCTTCAAATGGCAAAATGATAACTTTGTTTCTTTTTTTTAGGAGTAGGCTCCTTTCCTAAAGCTTTCACAAGCCGTTCCATTTGAACACGACCGTGAACAGCGCTAAATACTGCTGCTGCTATCGCTTAGAGAGCAACTCGCACGGGTAAACTAAAGGAAGCATCTAATGGCGTCACGGTACAGTCTTCTTCGACTTTGGGACCTCCTTAATGCATACTTAACATAAGTACGTAACATTCTTGTATTACTATCAACGAAAAATTGTGAAATGCTGAAACTCTCGAAAGCATTTCTTAAATGGTAAACAAGTGGCATATACATTACGAAGTGTTCAATTGTAGGATGGAAGTCTTTAATATTTAATGGAATTGTCAGGCTAGGTATCGGGTGAGGACAGTTTTAAGCAGTGTTCGAACACGACTCTAAAAAAAAAAACCAAACTAACGAACCATGCACAGGCGCTTTGTTGTGTGCCCATTCAGAGTACGAAGAGTGTGGAGTAGTGACAATAGTCTTTTTCTTTACGTCTCTATTATGAGCTGTTTAAAAAAGCATGCGTTCGCATGACCAACGCAACATAATTATCCACAATTTTTATTGTGACGTAATGTTTCTTCAACGGAATTCAGTGGATGCACTCGAGAACAATATAGCCTCATAAAAAATTCTAATGGAGCATCAACGGTGGTTATGTAGCGTGCATGCGTGAGAAGTGTGAAGAAAACATAAAAACAAACTGTTCCACAAGACCGAACAGGTTGCGCTCCTCAGCTCGTTCCTGTTTGTTTTATGTTATTACAAACTAAAGTCTGTTGTTCAATGTGTTACTTCAGCACATTACTTGTAGATCATGCAGCAATGTACAAACTCGGGCTGAATTGACCATGTGGGCTGTTAAAGACACGTGCAACTGTGAATACACAAATGCTTTTGTATTCAGCCCTCATTTTTATGCTGTGGCTATGGCCACGTTTGAACCCAGAACCTCGGGTCCATGCAAAGTGATAACCACTTACCTACAGCAACAGCTCTCAGTTTTATGAAATCATATCCAAGAGCACGTTTTCACGGAAGAATATGTTCGCTGAACACATTTATTTTCTGGTTTTAAACATAACGCCGCACACCTCGAAGTTCATACGGCTAGGTTGCGCTGCATGACCACGTGTGCGGTTTAATTTTCCGAAAACTCTGTATGACACAGTCACTGTGAGGGAGTTGGATGGGACAGTAACCGAGGCAATCTACGTCGAATGAATCTTTATAAGAAGTGCGCTCTCAAAACCGCACTTACAGAAATTAAATACACACTTTCTTTGAGAAGAAGAGCCATCAGCGGTTGCCGCGTTGGGTATATAAAAAAATTACTGCTGTGTGCATGAAGTTAGAGCGGACAAAGCTTACCAAATGGTTCTCTGACTCATTCGCTGACTTTTAACTTGTGTTCGGTTATGCTGAACGTTCCGGCGCTGTAGCAGCCGTTGCATTATGTTGCTTGCAAAGAGAAATGCGAGTAATACTTTTATCCAGAAGATACACTGCTGGTGGCTTTACATTTCGGAATTAATTTACACTGGGGCTCGTGGGCATCGTTCATGAATTTTGTACTTCATTGCTCCACTCTGCCTTTGAAAATAGTCAATTACGTTAGTTGGACAGGATAGTTGGAAAGAGACTGACAACTAAGTTACTTTTTTATCAGACAAGAGGAAATGCATGTGTTCGATAAGTCTAAAACATTTTTTTCTTGCATGTCGGTCGCTTCGAACAGCTAGAATAACGGAAATATGTAGAAAAACTTTGGAGACACCACTGGTATGTCTACAAATGGTCTGATTTGTTCATTCTGAAATACGTGGTAACCATAGGTGACCTACTCACATTTTCCTTTCCTTTGTTACTCAGCTTCCTCTATGGCAATATGCCACATTTTGTTTTATATTTCCTCATGCTCTCAGTATTTTAAAAAGTGCTCAATTTAACAAAGAAATGTGGCAAATTACACGAATAAAAAGAAAGGCATCCTACTACTCGATTTTCATTCTTCATGCACATTATTGCGAAAAAACGCAGCACTGTCACAGCGAAAGCTAGAAGAAAGGCCTTTCAGAGCCTTTTCTAAACACTCATTGGGTAACTACTGTAAGTACACTTGCTTAATACCCACTAGGGCATTATTTATAATTTTTTTGCGTGGTAGGCCGGCATTCACTATGCTACTTTTTGTATTTTTTTCTCAGAAGCGTGGTATCCGCTAAACGCTTGCAAGGAATTTTGTGCAAATTTTTCCTGCATTGGCTGACGATGACGAGGAATTACTGCTGAAGTGGGTATGCACCACAGTATTCAGGGGAACAAGAACACGCATTTATAATGAGTTGGAGCATGATACGGCCCACTCGTTACGCTCCTCGGATTGTGTGACCACCGGTTGCTTTTTTCGTTGTTTTAAAACACTGTACAGGTCGTAATAACGCCACTGGTTTTCCGACATCAAGCCTGCCTAAGGCAAGTTTGCCAACAGGACACAAACACCGGCGTAGCTCAGAGCCAACTGAGCTAGCCCTGCTTTATCTATTCATTTATTGCCTGTGTACATGCGACATTCACAAAAAATAGTACATCAACGGGCAAACATGAACAAAAAAAGAGGTAAAAAACGTCAAAGATAACAGGCTTTTTAAATTCCTTCATTTGTAGAAGGCTTCCTACTTGATGAAGTCATTCAGGCACCTCTTGTTGAACCTTTTGTGATTCCACGAATGAACAGACAGATTGAATTAAGTGTTACCGAACCGGACGCGCATTAACATCAGCATGGCGCACCGCCATTCCAGATTGCCATATATTGTGCAGGCACAGTAACATAACTATAGGTCGAAAGGTATTCCTTCTTCATTTGATACTGGTAGAAATCTGATGCAGAGAACATCAAGAGGCAGATTATGTTTCAAAGACCTTTGGAGAACATCCCAGACAAAGACCGCATGTCAGCAGTGATAGAATACTGGGTTGGCACCCAGCAGACTCGGGGTCGTGCCCCACTGTGTCATTGGTGCTGTTTTTTTTTTTCATTTCGCGCGATGTGATTACGGACACCGTTGGCGGTGATGGCGGTGAACGACTGCGCGAGACCTCAGTTGCGATATTGTAACAGCTTTCGCTGTAAAAACAACAAAAAAACACATGTAAAACTTACAACAAGAATAAACCTGATGCGAATGCTCTGGTGATTAAAACAAAGTTGCAAAGCACTGTGATTTCTTTGCCATAGTGAGCGGGGGCGAGCAACGAACTGTTGGAAACAACATGCAATTGTGCTCGAGATTTTCCTGCGTCAGTTTGATTAACGTTTTAGTAATAAGCTATAGCGAAATCACGCTTATTGACCTTGGTAGGCTTCTCTAATGTACCTCACAAAAAGACGATTTCCTATAACATTGCAAACACAAGTTCATTATTTTAGAAGAGCGTTGCTGATCTGGGCAAACAAGTGCTAAAAAACCAGCAATATCTGGTTTCTTCAGTTGCTGGAAGCTCATTCACTCGGATTGTCCAGCCATCGACGACTCATTAACCCTCAGTGGCTTTTTTACTTGTATTTAGTGTTTCTGCGAGCTCGAAGTACGGACCTTCATCAGCTTCGAATTCTTTCATTCGCACTTACATAGCCTTAAAAAGTGCTGCACATTACCTCTAAGATTACTTTCTTAACTAAAAAGAAAAAAAGAAATGTTACAGGGCACTGAAGTATCGCTCCGAAATAACCTGCCCAAAAACCGGACTGTTTACGCAAAGATTATAAGAGGAAAAGAAAGCAGTAAAAGAAAAGCAGCGAGCTTAGAGTGTATCATTAAGCGTGCTTTGTTCTGCATGCATTAAGTAGGTTCTGGGATTCGTTTCACTCTCGAAGGCTACGGTGCCAGCCAGATTAATAGCATAGAGTGCACGGACGTGCTAAGCTGGGCAGATAGATGTTAAGGCAAATGAGGGACTTACACTTGTCTTTGTACGACGAAGCTCCAATGAGCTTCGTGGATTGCGTATCGCTTTGGGCTTTTTTATTTTTTTCTTCATGTGGTGTAATGTAACCGCTTCCTGGTCTGTAAAGACTTTTTTTATCTACTCATTGGATGGTGGTGTGCTTTTTTCAACGACTAATTACTTGCTACAACCTTTGTCTCAATTTAATATTCTTGATTGTTTTTTTAGTTGTGTTCACTATTGTTATTTCATAAGATAAGCACGAAGAGATTACGACAGAACACAAGTATTCATGAATTACTGTTTAATAAAGCATTTTCACTGGTCACTTGCCGATTTTCTATTTTTCTTGCTTTTCCAGAAGATAATTGAGCTGAAGAATACGTAAGCTCATCCTGAAGCTGTCGGTCATAAGTGTGATTGTTCCGCATGTGTAAGTGTACCATAGGACTGTGTTGGGGGGAATTATGTACAATTTTTTGGTTTGAATGTACCTGATAATTTTCATCTTGTAAGCTCAATAGTTATCACTTCAGGCTGTGATGATAAGTGAAAGCGGATCGCCCTAGGTGCGCCATTGCGTTACAGATATGTGCTTGAACTAGAGTGAACACACAAGAGCACCAACTTTCTGCTTAGGTACGTTCCTGAATATACGAACAGCGCAACTTAAAAGTAGTTACAGGTAACTACAGAAGCAAAAAAATAAGGACAGAAACGCGCGCTGACTTAGAACAATGATTTAACAGCGGAGTGGTGTACATATATAGGCGAAAGGGGAAAAGAATGGGCATGCGTAGAAAGGTGCATTTTACAACCACTGTGAAACAGTGTCAGCAAAACTCTTGTCTCTTGTTGATTAAACAAATACATGGCCTAAAAATTATCCAGACACGCAATCTCTTTCTTCAATAGCGCAACTGATGGGGAACTTACACATGTACCTTCAAACTTGCTTATGTGATATGCTTCAATTATCTCGCGCGTGGCCTGCAAATGGTGCCTGGCTATTACCCCGCAACGCTCAAAGAGGGGCGCGCAGCCGCAGTCTCGGCAGTGGATACCGAGGTGTCCATGCACCGCACTGTGCACAATATTATTCTGCTCTCTTAAACGGTCATTCAAACACCTTTTGGTTTTTCCTATGTATATACCATTCCGCCGGAATATGATATACGGCCCCAATAACACAAGGCCCGAAGTGCATTCTGTGTTTCACAGAGCATTTTACTCGATTTGTAGCTGGATGATTCACTAACCTACAGAGCTTTGACAGCTTTTCCGGGAAGGAAAATAAAACAGTGATGCTAGCTCGTTTCCCGATTTTCTTCAGCCTATGCGAAACATTGTGCAGATAACGGACTGCAACACAGTTACTAGGACCTGACGCATTTTGAGGCTGAGATCACCCTCCTTGATTCTTGAATTGATCCAAAAGTTTTTCGCGGACAGAATAAATCAGAGCAATTTAGTAGCCAACTCTTAAGGGGCGTTCTACCTGTGCTATGAAAATGTAGAAATGGCATTCTTTTGAGCTGGCTTCACTCACTCGGTTGGATACGAAGCTCGAATTTGCAAGATTTTGCGTTCAGAACGGTTACAACCAGCCCGCCTTTGCCGCGAGAGCCTCTATCTACAGCTACAACATTAAGAAAGGCCCTCTAGTGCTAAGAAAAGGCGTGAGTTTTCTGCCTTGGCTGACAGCATGACGGAATTTATGTGTCAACACACACTCCGTAGCCTACGAGTTGTCCCTGCAAGCGCTGTCGAAGAACCATCATTGGTGAAGTTGAACTTTTTGAGAAAGTGCGTGATGTTCTGGGACTTGGAACAATCTTTGTAGCTGAGCCCCGAAAAATGCCACAAGAGCTGCTGACCCTCGTACAACGAGTCGCTCGATGCACCCCGGGCAGCGAGATGAGCAGGTGTTTCTGATGGGGTGGACGTTTTAACCCGCTGTAAACCGCGTAGCAGTTCTGTGCCCACGAGGAATGTAGTCTCTTTCTTGAAAGCCCAGTCTCTAGCTGTTTCACCGTCGGACAAAGAAGGTGGCTTTGCTGTTTCACCTTCCGTTTTGATCAAGGACAAAGCCAACATGGCTATTAACTCTGTTTTGAAACCTAGCGACTCTTCCCGAGCAAAAGCTAAATCGGAAGAAAAAGGCTTTGCAAATCTCTCAGCTTAGGTAGAGTTGCAAAATTCATTGATAAGTGAAAAAAGTTAAGTCTTGACATCTTTTTTTTTTGTTACCGCTAAGACGCACGAAATTGACTGCCTACTATGGGTAATAGTTTCTGACAACGAAACTCTGCAAAAACAGGTCGCCTTGTTTTTACAAGAACAGCTTAGCCTACAAACGATTGACGATCCTTTTCTGCTAAAGGACTCTGAGGTGGTGATCAAGTTTTTAAAGACCAATGACAAAGGATTGAAGGCTTTCGCGATAGAAGTTAAAGATTTGTGTTATTCGCTTCCGCATAACGCATTGCTCCAGTGCCTAAAGGAACGCATTGATTCCTTTGGGTTGATAGACTTCCAGAATGTGTCATGCATGTCGATCCATGGTTTTCTAGGATTGGTTTCGTTTTATCTAAAGTCAACGGTTGCGCCTTCGAATGTGCAACGTCTCATTAAAAAAAGTGGCATTTGCACAGGTTCTTGTTTGGCTTCTGTCTTGAGCTACACCTTTCTCGCACATAAGCATCGCCTCATCCAAAAAGATCTCGACTTGTCTTTTGTTGTGAAAATCTTAAGGTTTGTCGATGATTTCATTGTATTTGTTGATTGTTTGGATGGCGTTTGTGAAGTTGTTGTCCCTAGTCTTCTAGGGTTGTTTAGAAAGCACTTGCATCCTCTGGAACTCACTCATAAGCTACCGTCCGGCAATTCGATTAGGTTCTTTGACCTAACACTCTGTTTCCAAAGTAATCATTTGTGCCGGCTGTTCTCACCGAGAAGTGGTGAACCCCTCTAACCTGAGTGGTGACCTGAGCGGTGAACTCCTCCACTCAGGCCAGTTTAAACTGGTGGAACGGGGTATTATCAATGGTTGCTTTGTTAACGCTCTTAGGAGGTCATGCCCGCACTCTATGCAACGCAGTTTCATCGCACAGGTCGAGATCCTCTTGAGCGCTGGTTATTCGAATGCCCTGATTTATGCTGTTGCGGAAAAGCTTTTGAAGCAAATCGAAAATCAAGGAGGGCGATCTCAGCCTAAAAATGCATCAGTTGCTAAGAACTCTGTTGCTGTACCTTTTGCGCACAACGTTTTGCCTAGGCTCAAGGAAATTGGGAAACGAGCTGGTATCACTGTTTCATTTTCCACCCCGGAAAAGCTATCAAAGCTTTGTAGGTGAGTGAATCATCCAGCTGCAAATCGAGTAAAATGCTCTGTGAAACACAAAATTCGCATCGTGCCTTGTGTTATTGGTGTCGTATATCTTATTCCGCTATTCTGAGGTATGATATACATAGGACAAACCAGAAGCTGTTTGAATGACTGTTTAAGAAAGCAGAATAATAATGTACACAATGCGGTTTAAAGACACCTCGGTATCCACTACCGAGATGCGGCTGTGTGCCCCTCTTTGAGCGTTGCGAGGTAATCGGCAGGCACCACTCGCAGGCCACGCGTGAGATAATTGAAGATATCACATAAACAAGTTTGAAGGTACATGTGTAGGTTGGCCATAAGTTGCGCTATTACAGAAAGATATTGCGTATCTGAATCATTCTTAAGCCATGTATTTGTTAGATCAACAAGAGACAAGAGTTGAGCTGACACTGTTTCCCAGTGGTTCTAAACTGCGCCCTTCTACGCATGCTCATTATATTATCTTCCTGTTTCGCCTATATATGTACACCACTCTGGTACTAAATCATTGTTGAAAGTCATCGCTCTTTTCTGTCCTTAATTTTGTGCTTCTGTAGTTACACTGTAACTACATTTAAGTTGCGCTGTTTGTATATTCAGTTACGTCCTACGAACTTGCCCAAGTATCCACGCTCCATAAGTACATTCGCTCTTACAAGGCAAGTTAGAGTGGAAGCATGTCGGCGTGCATCGTCCGCCGTCTGCAGCTGCGGCTGTTGGGATGGTCGATTTGCTCGAGCACAATAGAGAGACCACCTGGTCTCGCCAAAAGAAAATGAATGGCACGCGTTGACAACGTGAATGCTCTCTCGTCCGCGAGAGACAACGCAATGCAGAACTGTTTACCGGCCACTTCGTATATAGGCACTGGATCTTGACCTCCAAATAGTGCCGGTGGGAGATATTTCTTGTGCGTAGTTTAACAAAAAATATTCTCAGCGTCTTCGCCTCTCCGCGATTTTGTTGCTCACGCCTCGGCTCGCGCGGCGGGCAGACTCGGCGTGGCGGATGCACGGACTACTTCCATCTGTAGGCGCCGGTACTAATGAGTGACAGCCTGTGATATTCCGTACCTCGTCTCTGGAATTCAGAATACAGTCGCAACAATAGAGTATCGCTGTTCTGTGTTAGTCAAATATTTGGAGCCAGAAGAAAGGCAAGAATCAGAAGTGTTAAGCTTGCGATGGGAAAGTCGTATGCGGGGTGACGGTGCTGGAGCAGATGTTTTGAGAAATGTACTTGACTTTTGATACAGCCTTAAAAATACAAGTCCATTTGTCGACACCTTGGGTGGAAACGTCGGTTACAGCACCTCCTTGTTTACGAATTTCTCATTCGGGTCACAGTAATTCACGATAAAATTTGCTATACGAAAGTGTGTATATACTTTCAAAGAACAATGTTTATCTGCATTTACGTCGCTCGAAAAACACTTTTCTGTCGATACGAGCATCACGTCCCGTTTTCTCGGCGCCATCGTAAAACGTCTTAGAGACTTCGACGCATAAAAAACAGGACTCGCTGTAGTTAAAATAGAGCAAAAGTTGCTTTCTTTTTCCCGAATACGTTACGTTTTTCTCTCCACCACAGCCAAGCCAAGAGCGTCGGTGGTGTGTAGATTGTATTTAAAAATAAAATAGCGCCTAACCACACATCGCCCTGACTTGCGCAGAGAGTTGAAAATTTATCGCCATCACGAGTACAAGGCCTAGCAACACAGGAAACCCGAAACCGAATTCGGCGCTTCAAACCTCAAGTTACAAAAGAAGTGAGTGATTTTGTGAAACATATAAAAAGAGAGCACGATGACTGAATAATTTACCGCTTGCATTGGCGATGCCTCTACCCATTGACTTGTTTTTTTCTACTTCATATATATCTTTTCGCTTGGCAATGGCGGTGCAGCGCGCTTGGCGGAATTTACGTTTCTCCCCATGTGCACCGGCAATCACTATTCTTTGTTTTTGGTATACGGTTGGTTTTTTTTTTGAAGGGGGGGAGGAGGGCTGGAGGAGGCCGCGCTTTGTTGTATTGATTCCCCGTGGAGCGCTTTTGCATTAAACCGCCAATATTTTAGAAGCTACGGCTTCCTTCGTGCGGCCCAGAAAACGTATTCGACCCAGGCACTTTCCGACGTTTCGGGTGTTATTATTATTATTCTTACTTAAATTGTCTCGGGACCGCCGAGCAAGTGGAAATGAACGGCGACGCGAGGAATGGCTGACACGTCTGGAGGCCTCGTAGCGTTTGACGTGCTCTCTTCCCCCCACACCCCGCCTTCCTACTGTTTTGTTCTTGTGAACATTCTCTTATTTCCTTTCTAATAATAATTTTTCTTTTCCTTAAAGCGTTGATCTCTCCCGGAACTGACTCGAACGAAAAGGAATCCCTAAACCCTCAGTCGTTGAGGCTGAGGGCGCCTTTTCTTTTTATTCTTCTTTTTCATTGCAATATACGACGTAAGCCTTCGCACGAGCGTTTCGAAGGTAGCGGACCTAAACCTGCAATCGCTCGTGTGTGCACGATGCCGCGTTTGGAGGAAAGCGTAATTGTGGTCATATTTATTTCCTCATGAGACCAGATTCCTTACTGATGCATTGATTGAACTTGCTCGTTCTTACTCCTGTTTCGTATTTTCCCCTTGCGTATTTATTATCATGATTGCACGCAGTATATAGTACAGCATGTACTGTGACTTTATTAGAATACTGACAGAAGACGTCGGAAATTCTGGCGCTTACCACTGTTTGTAAGCTGTCCGTTAAGTTTTATTGCATTGTAAGCGTTTTCGCATTGTACTGATCTTAACTTCACGCTTCCTTTTCGATAAATATTTTTTCGTCACTTCGAAGGTAGCCAAGAAACTTAAAAGACCAAGCCACTTCACTGATTGGATTGGCAAAAACTTTTCCAAATAGCAGAACACTTAGCTCTTTTCTCGCAATATCGGTTTTACACATCGGCAAATCTGTACGGCGCTGAAAATGAGAATGTTTCCTTTCGGATATATCACGAGCCATGAGGGCCTCTCTATAGCTTTACGGTAACTATCTTCATAAAAAAACAAAAAAACAATGCCACTTTGTGTTCACTCAGCCGTATAAAACAGCTCAAACGTAGCTTCTTATTATGAAAGGTGTAAACAGAAAAAGGGGAATATAAATTGATTCCCATTTGGTGCATCACAATATCAGCCGTGGGAGTGCTTTTGTATCTATGCCTCATCAACCTGGCTTCGGCGTATCTTACAGACGAAGATATGTCATTGTGCAGTAGCACATATATCCTGAAAATTCTCCTGAACGAACAATAAAGTTTAGGTTTTGCTCCCTGGTGTAGCTCGGGAAAATTGCATTATCTTAAAACATTTGCGAGAGTGGCCGGCTGGAGGATATACTACCTCCGATGCATGCAACTAACACACAGAACCTGCCGAGTTGCGCTTTGCTTTTGTTTTTTGTTGCTTCTTTCTCTCAACGGCCATCGGGCTTTTGAATTCCATACGTCTCCACCGTTCTTGTGTGCTGTGCAGTGACGCGCGTGAAGCTCTTCGTTTTCTCGATGCCCGCGTTTCTTCCAAATTCCGCAGACGGGCCCTCCCCGCTTTCCCTGCGGCAAGTGGCTGGGGAGACGAAAGAATTTGTCGACCACTTATTTGCAACCATCTCCAATTTCTATCGGCGCGAATGTCTTCGTCGTCGCTTTCCATTTTCCCCATGGGTAACGTATTGCCAAGCAAGTTGAGTGCGAATGTTTTTTTTTTTCGTCCTTTGTTTTTGATTTCAAAAGATGCAACACGGACTGACGCTTTTATTTTTATTTTTTTGTCGTCTCATCCATGCGGCCTGTCAGCGCCGAAAACAGAAAAAGCGTTTCATTCTGTCATACTTACCTGCGAACGCTAACTCCCTGTGCTCCTTTCTTGACTTTCATTCTTGTTACTTCTCATTTTGTGGCTTTTTGAACGTCCTCTAAAGTTGCAAGGTTCGTTGACTTTTCTCATTCGACAGCCTCACGCGAGACAATGCAACTTGTCGTGATACAGCGACACTTGTTGTCAAGAGAGAATTGTTTGTTGCGGTGGGCCCCGCGGCGACGACTTTTGAACGTTCTTCCGGATCTCTTTTGCTAGAAAGAATCGTTATTTTGGAAGACGGTCTTGGCGCTTCAGTTTGACTGCCTCGGGATTCCTTGAGGCCATGTTTTAACGTGGTGTTGTTTTGACGCTCAGGTAATCGCATAGTGAAAAGTACATTGACTGATTCTCTTACAGCTATCTTTATTTGTTTGTTCTCTTACCTATTTAGATATAGCTAAGTGTACTTTCAAGAGTATTGGTGTATGAGCAGGTAGTGATTTAAAAAATCACCATGCCTGATTGGGTAACTCGTGCAAGCACACTTGCTTGATACCCACTACGTTATTATTTTTAATAACTTTGGGTAATGGGCCAGCATTTGCTATGCTATTTTTTGTCATTCTTCTGAGAAGCGTGGTATCCGCTAAACACTTGCAAGGAATTTCATTTCGATTGTTCATGCAGTGGCTGACGACGGTGAGGGATTATGTCTGAAGTCGGTATGTGCCACAGTTGATATGTGAATTGCAGCAAGATTTTGTAATGGGTTGAAGCATTAGACGGCCCACTCGTTACGCTATTTCCATTGTGTGACGAGTGCTTGTTCTTGTGCTGTTTCAAAACGATTTACAAATCGTATCAACGCGATTGCTTTTCCGACATCAAGCCTGCCTAAGGCAAGTTTGCCAACAAGTGGCTACGGTTGACGATATCAGTCTTCCGAGAAGCAACTGCTCAAGTGCGAAGTGTTGTCGAAACTTTTGACTTCGTTCCGGAGTGGCTTCCCGTTCTTGGCGCTTCTGTGTGTTTGCCTGACTTCTGATGAAGTATGTTGTGTGTACTTTACTGGTGATAATTTTATTCAATAAAGAAAAAAAAACACCGGCGTGGCTCAGTGGTAGAATACTCAGCTTGCACCCAGCCGACCTGGCTTCGAGCCCGACTGTGTCATTGGTAATAAGTTTTTTTTTCTAATTTCGTGAATTTCGTGCTATGTGGTTACGGGCACCGGCGGCAGCGGTGGCGGACAATTACGGCACCGCGTGTGACCAGAGTTTTTATCTCATAACACCTCTCGCTGTAAAAAAAACCTTACGAATATTAGGAAAGTTACCAATAATTGCCGTAAATGCGGCATGGTTTAGGTACAAGTTGACTTTTTTTCTATAGTGAATATTTTGCGATAGAAGCTATCTCTTTTTTTTTTTGGAACGTTGAACTGCGTGATACAACGGCACTACAAGAAACCGTTGGTCTAGCTCAGCTGACTAATTTACATAAGCGTGGCATAACTGAGCCGAGAACAACATGCGGGCACATAGTAGAAATAACAGTTTAGTCAGTCAAGTCAGTCAGTCAATGAACGTAAATCGAGGTCTTCAGAAGCATGCTCTTTATAAGATGAAGAGTCGTCTGTGGGCAGCACTCATGTGGAAACAGCAAAAGCAAAATCATGCCGCCATGTTGTCATTGTATCAGTGTTGTCACTGTTCATGTGTGTAAGTGTTGAAAATTCTTACAGAAAGTACAGTGCGAAGGCACGCAACAAACATTCTGTCATTTACTTTTCTTTTTTGAGTATAAAAAAAAAACCTTTGTGCTCTGGCGTTCACTGGTACTTGCTGAGCATTCGCACCGTGCCCAGAGACAAGGTGTTGCTTTTTAATGAAGCAGTTGTTACTATTTCATAGTGGTATATTCCTTAGTTCATCGCTATTGTTGCAGTTTTAGTTGAGTAATGCCTTGCCAAGTAGCCTCCCTGCAACAGTCTTCACGCGAGTGGTTTTTTCTCTACTTTTTCAAAGGTATGCCAAATAAGCTCGTTGATTTGTTGTGATAACTGAGAATCGAAAGAATGCTGTAATCTTAATGCAATTGTGATTGTGAATGCAGCAATAGCTTATTCAGAAGTATAAATAAACTGCGACCCACACCTGCAAAACAAAAGAAAAGAAAACCTGGATGAATTTTCAACTTAGCCTTTAAGAGTAGAATGCGATAGCCTAACCAGACCCGGTTCACACTAGGTTGTCAATCCCTAGCTTAGTTTATCTACATGGTGGGCACCTAAGCCAAGCCGCAAAGGAGAGTGGGCAAATATATCGACCCTTTCAAACTTTACCCGCAAACGACTGTTGGGAGTGCAGTGGCGAAAAGTCCGTTACAATTTATTTCTTCTTATAGTGAGTTGACGAGATAACCACTACGCGTGCGTTAGGCAATGCACGCACCTGCGCAGGTGCATGCCTTACTAGTGTTCTTGTTAATAATGATCATTAACTATCTCTGTGTCCCGTCTGATCAAGGGGGTCCTTATGCCATCCCCTCATTGTGCGGCACACAAGTTTGGATGCCTGCCGAGATTCTACGCTTCTGCCACGCAATGCTGCAAGTTCAATAGCACTCGTTGTAGTACATGCAATTCATTTTTGTGTGTGGGTTTTTTATCGAGAACGTTTTAAGCACGAGCGTGGATTTTGGGTACAACACTTGCTTTCCACGCAGAAGTCCTTGTTCCACTCCCGCTCGAACCAGATATTTTTTATAATTGGCGTATTTGCATCTATCTGAAATTTCCGCTCGCCGACAACGCATATATATTTCACTCGCAACCCCAAAACGCCGATGATGACACTAGACGTACTGCGAAACGAGCTATTTAGCACTGTCATGTTAAAACAACGTAAAACTAGGTGGAAAGATTTGGCCTCATGATTATTTTCGCGCCATGCAGTGGATCGCAAAACAGGTAGTAGCATCTACCGTAACTTCTATCCTAATACTCATATAATGTGGGACACCCACATTATATGATTATGATTTGGTTTGTTTCGAAGCAATACACATAATAAGAGGCCACGTAGGGTGATGGGTAACTGAGGTTGGAAAGGTGAGAAGAGGGAAAGGTGCGAGTTTGCAGATGTCGCCACGGTACTTCGCGCTCGCGCAACAATGCGACTGTTATTTATTTATTATTTTATTTATTAGTTATCAGATACAGCTGGCTGCCTTTTGGGAGCCATGGCAGGAGTGGGTACATCACATTGCGCCGTTTCAGTCGACAACCGAAATAAAAAAGAAAGAAAAACAGAACAAATGCACATAAGTCTAATAATAACAACACATTCGGCCGAATGTGACAAGACGCGAACATAAAAAACAAGCCCAACAGCATTTGCAATTATACACTGAGGTATGACACAGGAGCAATAACACATACAGGATCAAGTGATTGAACACCCGAAAGACGCATACAACATTTCAGAACATGAATGAAACGGCCAACGAACCAAATAAGCATGTGAACCGAAGGAGAGCTTACGTCAACAGAAGAATACCGTGAAATAAATGGTTACCCGCATACAATTCAAGCTGTAAAAGAGAAAGAATGACAAGAATTGCGCATAACATCACAGATAATCTGGCACGGCATTTGTGAACGCATGAACTCATTATAGGCCGACTATGTCACATGGAAGCTCGTTCCATTCTGCTATCGTTCGAGGAAAAAACGAAAATTGATACACCTTCGTCTTAACTCATGGCCTTACAATCGTCTTACTGCGCTTTCATCTTGTTGGCCTTGCGCTGTTATACTGCATGTAATCAGTGAAGCCCATTCTAATGTTACCGTTTACAATATTGTAAAGCATTTGCAGTCGATGCAGTTTCCTGCGTGATTCTAGCGTTGGAAGTTCGCTTAAATGTCTGAGGTTAGTAATGGACACGTGCCTGCCGTAAGAGTTGAAGATGAATCTTAGCGCATTTTTTGAACGCGTTCAATGCAATCGATGTCACATTTGGTGTGCGGGTCCCAAACTACGTCCGCATATTCTAATAGCGGTCTAACTAATGTCGTGTAGGCCACAAGCTTAGTTTTAGGAGTGTTATGCATCATGCGACTTCTTAGCATGTATGTAAAATTTTCTCAAAGCGTTGGAAACAATGAATTGCACATGACCACTCCAGCTTAGCGTAGAACTGATATGCAAACCCAAGTATTTAAATTGGTCTACTGAAGCTAATGGAACATTATTGATGCTATAGGTGCAAACCAGCGGCTCCTTCTTGCGTGTAACACTCATCTGAACACACTTGGAAACGTTTAGGCGCATCTGCCATTTTGAGCACCAGTTGCTAACAGCTGCTAAGAAGTTGTTTAGTATTTGTTGATCTTTCACTGACTGAATGTGTATGTATGCAACGCAATCGTCTGCAAATAAACGGCAACATACTCGTGTTGTAATCTGTAAATCATTAATATAGATTAAAAAGAGTAACGGGCCGAGCACCGAACCCTGAGGAACGCCTTAAAGAACAGATGCAAACTCTGAGTCCGAATTGCCTATGTGAACAAACTGCCTACGCCGTGTAAGATACGAGTCGAGCCACTGTACTATCCGAGGATTGTCAAAAAGGCATCGGATCTTTAACAATAAATGTCGGTGTGACACACGGTCGAAGGCTTTTTTAAAATCAAGAAAAACCATGTCAATCTGTCCGCCCTTGTCAAGCATTACCGTTAGATCATTTACAGTGTGAATAAGTTGCGTCTTAGTGGACAAACCGCGCCGAAAACCATGCTGACTACTTAAAAAATAATTGTTGTCCTCTAAGAAAGAACAGATATGCTTAAATATGAAATGTTCCAAAACCTTGATACAAGTGCACAGTAGCGAAACTGGTCTGTAGTTGATTACTTTAAGTTTGTCACCAGTCTTATAAATAGGCACCACTTTTCCAGTTTTCCATTCTAAAGGTATTTCCGCTGTCCGTATACTTTCTTTAAAGATTATGTTCAGATACTTTGCGCACCATTCGGCGTATCTGCGCAGGAACATATTTGTTAGGCCATCCGGGCCGATAGATTTTTTAGTGTCTAATTCGAGTAGCGCCGAAAAAAATGCCGCTTTCGTTGATTTCTATATCCGGGATAGCAAAACTAGTTTTCGGATATGACGAAGGCTGAACGGTGGCGCGAGAAAACACAGACGAAAAGTAGTCTATAAATGTATTGGCTATACAGTTACTGTCATCGGTGATAGTGTCATCAAGTTTCATTTTGCTTATAGCCTCATTCTTATTCGTTAGGTGCAACCAGAACTTTCTTGGGTCATTTGCCAAAAAATGATGCATTTTGACGTTGAAGAAATGAAACTTGGATAGCTTTATCTTTGTGCGCAAATCATCTCGGAGTAACTGTAGGGACACCGCCCCTCTGTTCCCAGCCGAGTGATGTAATCGCTTGACACGGCGTTTCAACTGTAATATTTCGCGAGTGACCCAGGGATTCCGCCAACTACACTTTTTTGTCTAGTAGGGCCATAATTGCTAATTCATTTATTAAAAACAGCCTTGAAATGAATCCACAAATCTTGGACAGTAGAATTTCCAGTAGCATAAATATGCTGAAAAATATCAAAATCTTCTTCCAGAAGGTCTAGTACACTCTCATCTTGAGCACAGTTAAAATTAGAGAATTTTTTAGTGACGTTTTCGCCCTTTACCCTCGAGACTCGCATACGACCAGCAAAAAGGACGATGTCGTGATCGGATAGCCCAGGCAAATATGACATGTCGTAGCCTACAGTACTAATATTTTCCGCAACGAAAAAAAGATCAAGAACTGTGCTAGAAGTAGCTGATACACGCGTAGGCTGATCCACAAGCTGCTTCAGACGAAACGAGAAAGCAATATCAAGCATCAACTCGGAATGCTGACATGATGAAGGAACACACAGTAGGTCCCAGTTAATTTTTGGAAGGTTGAGATCACCGCACAAGATGACATTATCATTGCTTTTACAGTGCTCATACATGAAATCATGCAGTTTTTCTAGAATTGAAAGATCTGCATCCGGCGGTCTGTAAATTGTACCAATGAAAACACCGTATTGGTACAGGCGAACACGAATCCATAACATTTCTACGTTGGTATTGTGAGATATCGCTGTGTATTCAATCTCTTTCTTCAGCACATTAGGATGTCGTCGCCGTTAGGATGTCTGTTAGGATGTCGTCGCCTATACGTAACCATTTCCCGCGAAGTTATTTTCCAACGTCTATTCATCAGCAAGAAGCTGGGCATTTCCACGCTTGTCCCACTTATGAGTTGGTATTCATTTACTTATCACATATTTTCGGACATACGCTATAGAGACGTATCCATCAGCGAGAACTTGTGTTTGTATACGTAGCCTGAATGATCATGCATAAAACGATTTTTCAAGACAGATAGCCCGCTTGGCATGTCCACGCAGCTCCACGATTAGCATGTACTTGCGTATGTCGTAGCTTTGTGGGTACTCAGTCAAAACACTTCGCTTCCTCCTTTCGGCCTGCCGCAAAATGCTACCCTTGGCACTAAACACCTTCTCTCTTTTTCTGTCTTTTAATACTACCCAGAACTTCAAAAACTTTAGACGTCTTTTTCACCCGATCCACCCATTTCTTTTGGTGACTATCCGTTCCTTTCACATCAGACCTTCCTTTTATTTATTTCTCTCTTTCACCCCAAGACATGCCACTTAAGCAGCTTCATACATCAACATGAAGCCCTATAAAACAGGGTTATGCTAATTTCTCTGCCGATTCAGAATTCCAAGAAAATGCGCACGAAGCGAAAAAGACAGCTTTTCTTGCGTGGACGCGCCAAAAAGTGGGGAAAAAGTATATTTACTTTTCGCAGCTTATGCATATCACAAACGCCACGGCGCTCAATCTTTGGTATTGGTAAGGTTTTGCCGGTCTTCACGACATTCCCCGTTTGAATTGCCACCTTTGTTCGTTTGTTTTTATTCTGTGCACTTAGACGAGCAGTTCTGGTAGAGGATTGGTGGGGGGGGGGGGGGGAGGTTTACAGAGAATTCTGAATTATTCGTAGTCATTTATTATGAATAATATTCAAGGGTACAGATTTCTCCTTAGCTGTACAGAGCCTGCATTGGAGGCCCCAGGCTCATGCTAGCCTTCAGATTTCTTATTATTATTTAAAGTAAACCTCGTGCACCTAAATGTTTACGAAGTTGTGGAATACTCAACTTCTCCCCCTTTTTTTCTTGATTTGGCTTACAGGAAAAGGCATGCATAAACAGATAGCCCTCCTTCTGGTGCGGCCCGTCCAGACGTATGAGAACAAAATTCATTCGTCTGCGTTCTACGAGAGCGCAGAGAAATGCGTTCGTCTCGACAAAATACGATATTTTGGAATAACGAACGTGCGAAAAAGTGATATCAAATCATTTTACTCTGGTGTGAAACCTACTAAATTACGCTGCACACTTTGCGATGCTCTATGTCGAGGTACCTTTTGAGTTCTCGTTATTTTACCCTATTGAACCCAAACTAAAACCACAAGTAACGTTTGATGGGGCAAACTTGCGTTTCTGTTGCTAGAGGGGAAAACGAAGCTATTTTATTGTAACGTTGGTTCGGGAAGAAATCAGAGTCAAAGCCGATGGTGGACAGTGCATTTTATATTCTTTAGCCTAACGAACGTTCTTAGCGCAAACATAGCAATGAACACGTGTGAACAAATGTGGCTCGAGTACCTGCCCGTATAGCTATGCAAAGAGCTGAGCGAATGTGTGCAGTTTTGTCCAATGTCTTTAATATATAGCAGTCATTAGATCATCTATGTGCTTTTGTTCTTTTGTTTTACTTTTAATTAAGGATTATGAGTGCTGTGAGTGCTGTATGTGCTGTGGGAGGTGTTGTAGCAATAATACAAACAACTCGGATAGCTTACACAGTGTGATCTTTTACGCATGGTGCAAAGGATGACGTTTTCATCGCGTACGCATTATCTGCCACAACAGCTGGCCCTGAAACACGTGTCGCTACGCAATTTGCTCACGGCATCACAGTGCCTCCCTTCCCACTTCTTTGAGCGTGCTCCTAGCTAACCACACTGTCTACAACTTCCGCCATGCAAAGCATAGACTGAAGAGTCACCTAATTGATATTCTTTTGGGCTCACACAAGAAAGAGCTGCAGTGCATTTGTGAACGCCTGCAAGCTCAAAATGAAGCGTGGGGAGCAAGAAAAATAAAATGCGGCGCTTGAGAGTGCGCTACAATATTAGAACAACCGCAGCACCACCCACGCAAAAGTCGCACCTGCACTTGACAGGCGGCGTGGGCGTTACTTTGTGGTAATTTTTTTATTAGCGGCTCCTCATTCCTTTGTTTGCTTTGATGAGCGTGTTAAGCGTTTCGAATATATCCTACTTGTATGGCTTTCTTTTCTACCCCACGTCGTGTAAGCCAAACGAACACCTAACACAATCAGCGCTGTTAGGAATAGCTAAGAAAACAATCTCGAAGGCAACATGCTCCATTCGGTTCGCTTAACGACACATAATTCATAGCTGCAAGCATTTTCCTCCACAAACTCGTACATGGTTTTGTATAAAGAAGGTTTCAAGAAAAGCATGAGTGAATGCTCGAAAGTATGAGGGATGGAATATTTGCTCGCCACCTTCATAGTTACTTTTCTGCTGCGGCTGAAATATTAAAATGGCTGGACACATCAATTAGGCCATAATAAATAAAATAAAATATATGGCCTAGTATGTATTGACACCAGGTGTTTTAGAGAAATACGACTGTCAGAGCCATTCTCGCGGAGAGTCCATGGCCACTTTGGAATTTGACAGAAGCAGCCGCTCGTTAGCTTAGTAGAAGAATACGTTCGAAAAACCGAAACCGAAACTTCAAAGACCACAATCGCCATATTCTTCTAAGACATCCAAAATGAGTGAGGGTCGTCATATGAAAAATAGTAATCGCCATATCCACAAATTGATGGATGTTAGAGTAGCTAGCTCAAAGGTGCATGGAGCGTTTCTTGGCGAGACTATTTCTGCAGGGAGGCTTGTTAACGAGCCGCCACATGATATGCATGTCAAAAGCAGCGTTGTCGGGCACGTTCTGAGGCCGGCGCTGCACAGTGTTGACTGCGTCTATCGGCACGTTAACTACATTCCCTTTCATGCCACAACGGCCGCTGCCGTGAGTAAAATGCCTAATGCTCATAAATGGCAGACGTGGAGCTATCAGGCTTTTTTCAACGGGGTTTCGGGCAGGCAGGTGAGGGCGCTTAAGAGGATATCGGTGCCCGTGCGTAAAACTCATCGTAGGAACTTGTCACGAGCTGCAGTGCCTAGAAAGCGACGAGAACGTGATGGACGTTGTTGCGAGGAGGCAACCACGCGGGCCATCGAAAACCGACGCCTTGGACGGCAGCGGGCCTTCTAATGAGCATTGTTGGAATCCCCGGGGAGGACGCCGTTAACAGTGACCGGAGAAGTGTGCACTGACAACACTGGTGTACACGCTGGCGCCGCAGCCGGGCAAGGCGTGAGCATAACAAGCTTGCTGAGCAAGCACCTAAAAGAATGAGTAAGTAATAGACAAAAACCGGGCCACCTTCCTTTCATAAAACACATCAACAAATTTACTGACTCCCATACAGGTGTGATCTATAAGGTTACTTTCACCCCCGGAAACTTTTGCCTAGGTCAGAAGTGCCACAGTGTTAACCAGAGATAGTTAGATCAGGCCGGAGACAATGTAATGGAGGAATATGGCATCGGCTGTAGAAATGTCAGAGGGGAGTTATTACTAGAGTTAACAGAACGCAATCACATACGGATCTTGAATACCTTCTTCTGATAACGAGCTAATCATAAGTGAGCGTGGCGAAACTAAAAATAAAATAAACTTTATTCTGTGTGCCCACCCAGGCATTGTACAAGATATAGAAGTATTAGGCAAAGTCTGATGCAGTGATCGTAGAACGGTAAGAGCTCGTATTCATTTAGAATAATAAAAACCATCGTAAACTTATACAGAAGAATACCATTATTACCACAGTGGTGAGAGGCAAGTACAAAAATTAGGAGTTTTGCTTCAGAATAGGTTTGAGGCTCTAAACAAGCTAACCGACGTAGCGTTGACACAATGAACGATATTCTTACTAGAATATTCAAAGCGTGTTCAACAGAAGTCGGAGGTACATTCTTATAACAAGACACCGGCAAACTATCTCAGGAGACAAAAATCCTATTAAGAGATGACAAATCAGAAAAGCATCAAATGCAATCAACGAAATAAGATAGCGGAGCTTTCATATTCATTAGGCGTAAGGTAAAAGCGCCAGCATAGGCGCTAGTTTGTTGTACATGGTTGACAATCGCGAGGCCCGTGTCAATCATGTGCTTTCCGTGTGCCTTCCATGTGTCATTCTGAGCCTTCCATGTGCCTTTTTTTGTGTGTGATTCAGAGTGTCGCGAGGGTAAACCATGCGTACGGTAGCCGACATCAGAAGGTATAATCTGTAGAGAACCGAGCAGACTGTAACAAGCGGCAGACGCCTAAGAGCTGTGATGCCAAACTTGTGCAAAGGCGAAAATCGGATGTATGCATAGAAGAACAAGGAAGGTAATGTCATAACTAATACCTATGAGATAGTTGGGGTGGCGCTTGAGTTCTGGATAAAGCTGCACAGAAGCCGAAGCAACCAGGTTGATATCGTAAGAAGCAATAACAGATCAGAGGAATTTGACATATTTTCAGTATTGACCGGGGAAGGAAAGCCCTAGAAGGAATGTAAACAAACAAAGCCGCTGTTGAGGATAAGGTAACAGCGGGCCCACTGAAAGATGGTGGAGATATTGTGTTAGAAAAATTGGGCAGCTTGTATACTTAGTGTTTCTTGACTTGAAGGGTACCAGAATCTTGGACGAACGCCAACATCATTTTAATCCTTGAGAAACGAGACTGAAAGACTTGACAAATTATATATAGATCAGCTTACTGTCCGTTCTCTACGGACTATTTACGAAAATATTAGCTAATAGAATCAGGGTGACATAAGAGTTTAATCAACCAAAGAACAAAGTAGGATTTCATACAGGCTACACCACAGTAGATCATATTCATACTATCAATCAGGTAATAGAGAAATGCGCAGAATACAACCAACCCCTATACACATAAGCTTTCATAAATTACGAGAAGGCGTTTGACTCAGTTGAGACAGCAGTAATGCAGCCACTACGGAATCAGGAGATCGACAAACCATACATAAATATACTGGAAGAAATCCACAGTGCATCCACAGCCACCATAGTTCTACATAAAGAAAGCGACAGACTCCCAATAAAGAAGGGTGTAAGGCAAGGAGACACAATCTCAACAATGTTATTCACCGCATGTTTACAGAAGGTTTTCAGGGCCCTAGGTTGGAAGAGTTAGGGATAAGAGTTAATTAAGGGTATATTAGTAACCGGCGATTTACTGATTACATTGCCTTAATCGAGGGATGAATTACGGCTCATGATTACTGAGCTTAACACGGAAAGCAGAACAGTATACGTTTGAAAATGAATATGCACAAAGATAAAGTAATGTGCAGCAGTTTCGGTAGAATAAGCACTTATAGCGATAGGTGGAGAAACGCTGGAAGTTCTAAGGTAATATATCTACTTAAAGCAGGTAGTAACCGCGGAGCTGAACTATGAGATTGAAATAACTGGATGAATAATAATTAAGTGGATCACATACGGCAAGCATTCTAAATCAATCATGGTAATCTACAACTAAAACTCTAGAGGAAGGTAAATAACAGCCGCATTTTGTAATGAAGTGGATCACATACGGCAAGCATTCTAAATCAATCATAGTAATCTGCAACTAAAACTCAAGAGGAAGGTATATAACAGCTGCATTTTGCCGGCACTTACCCACAAAGCTGAAACCCGGAAGCTTACAAAGAAGGTTTAGCTTATATTGAGGACGCAGGGAACTATGGAAAGGAAAATGATAGGTGTACCCTTAGGAGACAAGAAAAGAGCAGAGTGAATTAGGGAACAAGCGGGGGCTAAGGATATCATAGCTGAAATCAAGAAGAGAAAATGGACATGGGCCCGGCCCGTAGGCAGGATAGGCACTGGTCAATAAGGGTAATTGGCTGTATTTTCAGAGAAGGCAAACGCAAGAAGGGAGACAAAAAGCTTGGTGGGCCGATGGGACTAAAACGTTCGCTGGTATAACGTGGCAGAAGAAAGCACAAGGCTGGGTTGATTGGCTGGTCATGGGAAAGCTCCTTGTCCTGCAGTAGACGTGGTCAGGCTGATGATGATGACGATGATGAATTGAAACATAATATATCACTAACCGAAAGTGCACCTCGTAATATTTCTGTATATTTCCAGGAGTATAAGTTAACGCCGAAGTTCGATGAATGCATAATTTTGTCCCATCACAACACAGAGGAACCACGTGTAACGTGTGAGCCTTATGGGATATCAATATTAGTGGTAGCACATCTATGAGTGAACCATCTAATAACTTGCAAGAAGAAAAACATCAAACGCCTCAAAAGTTATCGGACACGTAGACCCGCCCACGTGATAGATTGATATATTAGCCTATTGTACTGGTATCTGCAGGTAAGTTTTCTTACCTTCTTTGCTTTTTCGCCGTTGTGCGCCTTTGCAATTTAAATAATATTAGTAAGGTTTTAAGTCCAAAACCACTACATGATTATCACTGATGGAATAGTGGAGGACTGCGGAAGTTTTGACCTTCTGGTGTTCTATGACGTGCACTGACATCGCACAGTACATGGCGCTCTACAATTTCGCGTCTATCAAAATACGACCACCTCAATCGGGATCGAACCCGCAACCTTTAAAACAGCAGCCGAGCACCGTATATCCCACGTTACACCGAGACGGACCCCTTATTAATTGTTCATTGGTGTCTACAGTATCTTGAATTGTTTCTTGCTCCTTGTTCAACTCGTCTTATCAATTTTTACATTATATCAACCATCGATCGACTTGGCTTCGCGTGCGTACAGCCTCTGCTTGTGATTATAGCTGGTATGGTACATGTAGATTGACGAATGCAGAACTAACAGTAAATAAATTATGGCCGAAAACAGTGACCTTATTCTGGACGTCTGTTAGTTGCGCTCATTAACTCTTCGATCTAAGTTTTGCTGATGAAATCGGTCAAATTCTTTACCTTGCAAACAATAAGCTTGTTTGACATCTCAAAACATTGATGGGGTTCTTGCAAGAAGGATTCCAACTCTCTCAAATGACCCTCACCGCCTCTCTACGATAACAAAAAAATGTTTACTTTCTTTATATATGCCGTGATTGACGTCTCCGGAAAGCTTAAGAGGTCAGCTGCTACGAATAAAGTAATTATGACGGCATCAAGAAAGTGTTCTCTATTTTTGAGGATTTTCTGTCACATTTCTTGAAAAGTCTCTGTATGCCTGAGTTTGTTAGCTCAACCATTTTCCAGCGAAAAACAAAAGAGAGGGCAAGGTGTCAACCAAGTTTCACTAACTACTTGTAGTTAAACTGCCAAAATTTTTATCATTCACAATAAATGATCTGCCTAGAAATAGGCTTTAAAACAGAAAGAATAGATTCTTGTAATGTATACGCAAGAACGACCGCGCATTTATTACATTTAGACATAATCATGACAACGATTGCTGTTAAACAAGCGGATTGCCAGCCATAGCTGGATTTAGCCAACGCCAACAAATGTTTTGCCTTTATTTAGCCAACACTAATAGATATTAGCCATCATTCGGGTAATCAACGGCAACAATGGTCAGCGCGAATCTTAATGTCTGCATGCCAGGGTGACATGCATACCTGTAAACAAGGATCAATGAACATACAGCATTCGGAAGTTTTTCAATAACTCTACTACATGCTTTAAAGATTTATCAAGGTGAATAATGTTTTATATGAAGAAATAATACATATTTCAAAACATTTCTCACTTCTAAAAGTGCTTTTAGGCACAAGTTGTCCCCGAGTCTAGACTGATGTTAATAAGACTGAGTGATCTTACATCTGATTTAGAATGTTATAAAACAAGTCTCACACAAATAAAAAAAATTATAGAGTGCACCTGCTGTTTCATTTTCTTAGTTATAGTTCTATAGTTGTCGTATCTTCTCTTTTTTAAATTTTACTTATGATCATAGAAGTATTTTCCAATTATTTTTGGCGTCAGTGTGTTTTGCAGTAATGTTTATGTACGCAGTATATCTTCCAATGTAATTTTCATGTTGCAAGTTGGTGGATATATGTTACGATTGCTTTATCACGTACACTACGCAACTTTGTAGACATGCCTTCAAAAGGGTTCACTGGCCCCCTCCCTCTCCGCCCCCTCGTCAAGCTGTCTGTCCATAAACAGCTTTCAGCTAGTAAACCTCTCCAGAAGCTTTTTTTCTTTCTGGTTTCTTTTTGGGAAGGAAAATGATTCCACATTATTTGAGTTTGACCTTAAAATAACTGTTAATAAAGCATGTGAGATAAAAACATGAAAGTAATGGCTATAGATTTGTTTTTTCTAATGCTTGATTGATATCTGTGGCAAGTGCAAGGCTCGAATATAAGGAATCACTTTAGAGGAAAACGTTCTTTTTATTTGTCGTACACAAACAGTTGGCCTCGCTCGCTATTCTCACTCATACTAACGTAATATGCGCAATAAATATCCAGATTCGCCTTTCACTTTATTTATATGGAATGGTTAGATGTGTTGCACGTGGAAACGTTCGAAGATAATGCAGCTTCACGTTATGATATTAGTCGCGTGAACCTATCTTGTCAAGTACTAACTTAATAACGAATACGTGTATATGTCTTTGTTATTCCGTGTATAGTGTCTTGAAAAGCGCATTCTAGCAAGCTGACTGTGATTGAGATAGGTGACACTGTTTAACAATGCATAGGCTCAGTTTTCAAGATATGCACTTGTCTAGGGCAGCTAATCGGTAGGCAGTACAAAGCATCCCCTTAAATAATAATAGATGATAGCTTTTCAGAAATCTAGATTAAACAATAAAGTTTATTTTTTAACGCCAATAAACTTACTTTGAGCCTTTGTACTAGTTATACTTGATGATTGGCCAACTAAAATGATCAAATTTTTTATATAGTCATCATAGGCTTTGTCTGAAGTAATTACGTGGCAAAAGTAAACAATTCACCTCCTCAAAGGAATATTCGTTACCATTACTTTTTTTCTTCACATGATTTTTTGGAGACATAAGCGCCCTCATGAATCCACCTAGGGCAGTTTCCATCTCACGAATAACTACGAATTAGAGAAAAAAAAGAAAACTAATCAAAGGCACCAATGCCCAAACAAATTTCTTCATGTTATCTACACATTCGCAGCAGCACCTGTTGTTTCAGAGCAATGCAGCGTTCAGTTTGCGGTGGCAGCATTGCAAGTTATGAAGTCTGTTTTTATTATATTGAGCTTTGTAGATGTTCGTTTTTTCACGCTTCCTTTGGTACCATCATTTCGTGGTCTAGGGCACGGTAAGACCTGGTATGAGAAGCAATGTTCAATTAAGCATTTTCCTCCGGAATTGCGCCGACGAGACGCTACTATGCTGTGCACATTATGGTTGGGCGTTGCATTGACCAATGCGTACGCGTTCCGCATAGGAATGGCTCACACTGCTGCATGCAACCATTGTGGCAGTGACAAAACAACTTGGCACATTCTGTGTTAATGCCCACAATACTGCTCGCAGAGACAATCACTCTGCAATGCACTAGATGAACTGGACAACCAGACTCTTTCGGAAGAAAGACTTCTGTGCTACCGACAGGACTTTATTTCGCAGAGCAAGGCGGTGAAGGCGCTCCTGCGCTTCTTGCGTTCAACCGGCCTGTCCAAACGATACTGTGTTTGGAACTCCCTGAATGTTTGCGCATGTGAATTTTTTCTAATTTATTTTATATCTCTCTGACTCTATCTTCTTGCCGACCCTTTTCCCCACACACGTACAGGGTAGCAAACCAGTTCTAGGTCAACCTTACTCTTACTTTTATTTATTTCTCTCTCTCTCTCTCTCTCTTGTCTACTTTTTTTCGGCTACGCACACATACTTTATCGTCTCTGCATCATGTATGAATGGTATGTGCATTGTTATTGTCTGTTCACGAAAAGATAAAATTTCTTCCTTTTCACTTCATTTATGCGGTCCATCATGTCCATACGCAGCCTCCCGGAGATGAAGAGACCTACTCTAAAGTGAAGCGTGTAATACCCACGCCTGTGCCTGCTGCCAACCTCTATCAGGTGCCCCGTAAGTGCGTATTCGTTTTGTGACTTCCTTTCGAAACGTGCTTGTTTCTATCATAGGTGTGGGGTGAATTTACGAAATGTTTTTACTAGGTGTTCTTTAACAACTTTCCGCTATCTTCACTAATATTACTCCAGTGTCAGAATTACCTACAGTGTTCTCTTATGAACAGTCCAAGCCCGAAATCACTAGTGGGAATTTAAAATAATTAGGAGGACACACATATTCTTCATCACAGCGCATATTTGATGTGAATAATATCGCAAAATAGAAGTACTGGCATTAACATTTATGTCGCAACAGAACACTCTAAACAAAATGAATTATATGATAGCCTAATTCAAACTTAGCAGTTTAGGCTGCTAAAGGCAGCAGATGAAAATTACTGCTTGTTCGAGTGAGTTTCTAATATGAATCGAACTTAGATTCTTACATAGACATCGAAATTTTCAGATAAGATTGAATGTTAATTGCGGAAAACTTTTAAGTGTAGGGCCTGACAATGCAGTTCGTGATATTGTGTGCGCAAAAGTCACACTTGAAAAGCAAAACGAAAGAAACCTGGAACGAAGAAGAATAAATAATCTGCTCAATGTTATCCGCTACGCAGAAATTATCCCAGAACACATGAGCATACACCTCACAATCGGAATTCACTATAGTGTTTGCGGTGTTGCAGTCTATGTCTACCAGCTTGCTATGCTTTTTTGTTCTCTTCGCCTTCTTGTGGTCATCGCTGCAGCTACATCTTCAGGCCGACGCTTCTCGTGACCATCGTTGAGCACAAGCAACTTCGAGTATCAGGTGTGTTTGAAGCCTGCGATGCACCTAAAGTTTAGGAAAGCACATCGCCTGCAACTTTAAAGCATTTATAGCTAGTCCTATACTGCAAAACAGTGAAGTTCTCATACCTGATCGAGTATCTGATTGATGTAAGTTGATTCTTGTCAGCACTTGTACGGCAAAAGCAATTACACCTACAGTTAAACTTGGTATGCAGAGGTTGAGCTGCGAAACATAGCTTAACATATCATGGCTTAACATATCCCTACTTTTTGTTTTTACAATGTACATAAAATAGGCGATTATTGTTTAATTATTTCTTTGAATTTATTACGATTCAAATGATTAGAGAAAACTTTCAAAACTGCCGCCTAATGTGAAATACTTTGGTGACCGTAATGAGAAACAGAGAGATATGTTTAAAAACTTGGCCAACGTTTTTACATTTTCTTCTTTATTGTCCTTCCCTATTCCTAGCAATTCTATTTCAAAAAAGTTAGACAGCTTAGAAAACTGCCGGTAGAGGAACTTGGAAGACGTTCATAGAAAAAAAAAAAAAACTCGACGTGGAAACACGAACATAAGTAAAACTCAGATGCTATAACGCAAAGAAAATGTTTTTCTGCAGTGCTTTTTGCTTTATTGTGTCCATAATTTTAGATCTACCTTTATGTGTCCCTACCTAATTTTTTTTTGTGAAATATCAAACCACATTAAAGATACGCAGTGTTCTTCAGATGCACAAATGTTTTTTTTCAGATGCAAACCCCCTTAATTCACTTATTTCACAAGTGTACATAGCGATTCTGTATTGTGCTGTTGAACGCTATGATTTGGCCTTGAATAAGTTATACGATACCCATTATTAGAGTTATTATGTATTGTGGTCCAAAAAGTTTATTCGTATCAACTAAAGCAGAATTCTTATCAACTGCTGACAGTGGCTTGTTCATAAAACCACTGTTTAAACAAAGCACATATCCAATGAAGGAATGAAATGATATGCCAACTAACAATTTTTAGTGCCATGGCTAAAATTTATGCGTTTATTCAAAAATAACTGATAAAGGTTTCGTTCGTTATGAGGATGGATGCCAATATCACTGGCAATGAGCTGGTCCGAATGTTGTTTTGGGGACTTTATAGGTGACTTGGATAACTAACTTATATTATTTTGTTTTGTGCAAAACAAACACATTGTAGGTTGCTTTAATCTGTTGGACTGTGAACTCTGGCCTGCGTACCATATTCTGTACAGGAAAAGAATCATGCGAAGACACGGTAAATGGCCTCAAAACTTGAATACAGACAGCACTTGTACGCTTTTCTGCACATTCACATGCTTGCTGTTGTAAAAAAAAAGCTGGTTCTTTCCTGCCTACTTTTTAAGGATATAAAATGACTATTCAGTTATAAAGATACAGCAATAGTCAGTTACACCTTTATGACACAGCGAGGCTAAAGAAAATTAAGGTATACCCTTATTTTCTCTAGTCTCGCTGTGCAGTTGAGACACTTCATAGGTATATATAATGGGCGTATGCTATTTTACAAATACTAGTGAGTGGTTCTTTTATATATCAGTAAGTAGCATAGAATACACATAAAAAGTTTCTGTTGATCTATTGTTTAGACCATAAATAACCACTTTACTCGACTAGCGATAAAGGCAACCAAAAATAAAAAACGCCTTATAATCTGCCAGTTATTGGATGTATAAATTCCAGGGTTATTCGAAGTTACTTTTTGAGCATGCACCAGGTGATCACAGAGAGTTAGGAAAGCTTTTGCTTCGTGGGTGACCTGTTGGTTGTTTCCGTCATGCGCAGTCTATTTTACACATCACCATTGATTTGACTTCGTCAGCGAATAAGACAGTACTTCACGCTTCCAGCTGGTTGTGCTTCAAATCACCGGACATTGTAATCCTGTCCGCTTGTACTGCTCAAAAATTTTAAAAAAAGTTGGTTTGAATATTTTAATACAAAGTGACCATAGCTTACGCCGAGGTCCAGTTTCTTCCATAACCCAAGTGCATGGGTTCTTTCAGGTCTGTGTTTACTTTATTCGCGAGATACCCATTTAGCCTAGATCGACCCAATATATTATAAAAGCACCTATACATCTTATAAAGCGAACTACTAATTAAAAAACTTTATATTGCAACAACATTTGGCGCATATATGAGCCAATTCACGAAACACAATTGTTACTACACGGAAAATCCTTCTGTTTCTTTCTGGGCCCCTTACTTGACAAAAACAGGAAAAGCAGGCACATAAATCGTCTGAAAAAACTCTACGGGCTTCTTCATTGGGGTCATATAGTTAAAATGAAAACAGATAATCACCCCCCCCCGCAAAAAAATAATAAAGAAGGATACGCGTGGGCCACTGTTCGGCTATATTCCCTCAGCAATGAGAAATCATGTTACAAAAGTTGCAGTGGTTCTGTGATAGGTACTATTTCTTAAACACACCTTATTCGGGGGTGTTTTTTTTCTATAGTGAGCTCCAGTTTCTTGCTGTTTGTGATGTCGCGTTACAGTTTCAAGTTTCAGTTAGATGAAAAAACCTCTAATCACTGACGATTGCGTGACGTCACCCTGTCGGTTGACCTTCCCGGGATGTTTCACTTTTTTTAATGTGTTGAATTTGTGCTAGTTTGTAAAAGCAGCCTGTTTCTTTTGTCGGGAACGCAGAGGTTTGTGACACGGGGCGGCAAACGCTGGAGCGTGTCCGCAACGGTCGGCTGCAGCAGCAGCAACTGGTGCGGGAACTTGGCTCGCACCAGCATTGGGTGCCTTCATCGCAGCTGGTCAGCACTGCGCAGCCCTCCGACTATCGGAAGCCCCGGACGTCCAGTCGGTCAGTGCACCCATTGTTTGTCGGGTGGTGTAATTAAGACAATTAAAGGGCTTATATGATGCCTCGTGCTTTCAAATGAAGGCGAGAACGTTCTTTTTTCTCCTTCTACTTGGTCAATGTAATGTTCTTTCCCTGCTCCCCTCCAAAAGCTTGCAGCACATAATGTAGTTTTGCATTGGCTTTAAGATCGGAGCCATCCCTAGCCTTCCGGACCTGGCCTTGTTTCGCATTGCCTTCGTACAAGACACACCTCTTAACAAGTGACGAGTTTATGCGATGACGTCATAGTAGCGTCGCAAGTTCTGGTGATCTGCCACGGCGTGGTGGCGTTCTTTGTTGACGTCATCCTGTGCTTAGAACTTTTGAACCTCTCGTTTTGCCGCCGATGCCGATGGTCAATTAACGCACATGACGATGCATCTAAGGCTCCCACTTTAAAGGATCAGTATTAAATTGGCGATGTACAAGGAATAAAAATTAGGTTTATTAGTAGATATAAGGTTTGTTGCCCTTTTGTGTTTATCATTCGTTTAATTTTTATTTATACACAAGATACTGTGGGCCCAGTGAGGGCTGAAGCAACAGTTGATAATACACACTGTAAAACAGCCACAAACTCTCAAAACATAAGCCAGAAATGCTTGCATTGCAGAGACTTAAAAAATACACACGCATCGTTTAAGATGATACACAAACGTATTACTGTTGGAACGAAAAAAGCCACAGACAGCAGTCGAACACATGGAAGATAAAGCAAAGTACGCTGAATTATAATGCAGCCTTCCTTAGAGCATACAACATCAAAAATTTTGTTACATATATAGAACAATAAGGCGAGCCGAAGTTTTTCTTTTTCTTCCGGTAAACGTCAGAGCTAGACGCACTGCTGGATGATACACCCAGGATAAAATACATATGAACACACTAAATCCCCGAACTAAAGGGTGTAATAATTTCTGGAACCTAATTAGTAGAAGGATGTTTGGTGGCGCCTTTCTTGTGCATTCCCGGAAACGAAGCATCAGATAGCCGTGGTTGCTTGAACCAGGAGCGTTCGTACAGACGCCATCTGCCCCTTAATTAGATAAGTGCACCCACTTGTCTCGGAGAATATTAACGCCTCACACCGATAGTTCACCTTGTTCTCCTAATAATGAAGATTGCCACGTAATGCGATGAGCGTTTCGCTCATAGTTCTAGATACCAATTACAAGATGTTGGGCTGGGTTTCGAGATAACAAAGAATAGGTTTGCGAGAAAGGTACGACCAAGGAGTCAAGGCTCTCCCTGAGGTAGACAATTCTCGAAGAATGCTATACTTTATTTTGCAAACAGTGAAACAATAGGAATGATGGTTGCGTAAGCAAATTATACAACGCACTGGAACATCACTAGAATCAATGGGGCATAAAATGAAAATTGTATTCGGCTATTTTGCAGCACCCTTGCACACGTAAAGAAATCCATAACAGTATAGACATTCTGGTTACTGATGATAAGAGTGACTACCATTTGTTGGCTAACTGAGAATGGCAGGATTCAGAGGAAACTTTTTCCACTGCTGGGTCCATCAACTTCCTCAAGAAATATATACAAGAACGTGCAACATACGCGTGATTATTTGTGCTGATATGACTGGTATGCGTAGGTTCTGCATTAGTAGAGGGAAGGTAATAAAGCTGCGTTCTCCCAAAATGAACTCTGTTTCACTCAGTTTCGTAGACACCCTTTTTTATTTTGAAAAAAAAAAGATTTGTCATATCAGGAGGTATAACTAGGGGTTGAAATAGATCATGGTGATGAAAAATGGGTGGCGGACAATCTCATCCTCCCAGCTTTGAAGTCAGTGTGGCGTACTCTAGTTTCTTCATATCGAAAGGATATTACATATAGCAAAATAAACAGTGTTAAGAGCAGCAAAAACATTTACGTTCACAGAGATGGGCGTATTCGGAGACTTTTCATGCGCCGGAAGAAAGGGCGACTAGTGCGCCATTGAGACAAACAAGGCAAACGTGAGGAAATTTTTCAAACCTAGAAGAACTACTCGGTTAACCATTTATTTTTTTATGTTGTTATAGGCATCGCACATTTGTCTCCAGTCACTCTAAGACATAAACTGTCGAGTAACATATTCTATTGAGATTGATGTTCCATAGGATGGAGTGAAAGAAAAGGAGTAAGAGTGAGAAAAGGCAGGAAGGACAGGCGAAAAAGCAAACACGTGGCGTATCGCAGGGGGCTGTCTTGTCGCCACTTTAATTCAACATATTCTAAAGCTCTACTCCATAAAAAACATAATCAGCTATATGTGTATGCAGCCAATATTGCATTCTTTGTGAGTAATAACGATATGTATTCACTAAACCAGAATCCCAAAAAAATTCTTAGAATAGAAGCGTGGCTTTAAAACATTCAAATGACTTCGGATTCAAGAATAAGCTTGCTTCTTGCGTTCTTCGATAAAAAAGGCTATCCATGTCTTACTAAAGTACAGTATTGGGCTCATTACGTGTAGATCCTTCAAATATTTAGGCATAATATATATCAATACGTTAAAATGAAGAGATCACATCGATGCTGCATACTCCAAGGAAATACGTGCCATAGGATGGTTACAGAAGCTCACAAACTCTAATAGGGTAGAGAAGAGATACGCTAATATTTATGTATAAATGTACGTGTGGCCTATCATGGAATCCGGGTGTGTTTTCTGGCAGTGCAGCCTATGAAATGAGACCCCTAGTACTGTTGAAAAGACAAGTGTTGCATATGTGCCTGGGTCTCCCAAAGTTTGTTGCAAACAATGTGTAGTATATGAAGGTGAACCGACCTTCCCTGCCGGATAGCTTTAATATTGTGACTGTACAGCTATTCCTAACAGTTCACACCAGGGACACTCATTTTGCGTTTTCATTCAATAACCGCAGTTACTCTTCGAAACAAACTGAGCGTGATTACACACGCCACACATTATATTTGCACATGCGATGGTAGAACAGATGAGTGTAAAAATAAGACATATTGCACCTATAGATAATCTAGATTGAATGGTTAGCATTCAATTTGATTATACACTTCGCTAAAAAAATGGTGCATAGGTGTTAGAGGGTTAAGTTAGCCAACTACGTAGCTCACTTGGAATAAGCAATATAATGGTGAATAACGAATGTGTGACTAAAGGAAAGGTTGAGGTTGGCATCTTCTCTTTTTCTCTTGGTTGTTCCTTTTTGATTTGACTCCCAAATTTTACCCCTGTATTCTTGACTATTGGTATAGCTTCAATGACTATTGGTATAGGTCTACGCGAAATTCCCTCAAGGATATCAGCAGAAGTGATCGTTAGATATTTTCTATCAGTATGTGCTGCCCTTTCTGCGGCAAGAAATTTACAATTATTGAATATGTCTCGTCCTTTGATTCTGAAAACGTACAAATACTGAATTCGCTATGGGTGTGAAATTACCAGAGATTGTAATTAAACAAAATGGTGGAATCTTTAGCCGCAGTATCCCTGAGTAGACTCCTGATCCCAGTTTTGCCAAATATGGCATACGCGAAAGCATTAAAGTTAAAAAATGCTTGCTTGCAATGTGAAAGAGGTAAATTATCACTAGATAAATTCATATATTCCGAGCATCCAAGGCATTGCTGAAATAAAGAGTGGTGTGTATCTCGACAATTAGAAGTTGCACCGAATTACGCTGTGAAGTTCCTCAACTGAATTTTTACCTAAACAAGGCTGGACTCCCGCCTTGAGTCCAGCTTTGTTTGCAACGAGTCTTGTGCAACAAAACATAAACAATCGAACATTTCCTTTTAATATGTCATTGATATTCTTCTCAAAGAAAAATATTCCTGGAAGCCCCATTTCAGAGCTTGGGAATAGTACTAAATGTTACAAAAATTTTATTACTTGGCGGCATTTCACTAAGGTACTGCCACAGGGATGTATGCTCTACTGTGTTTGACTTCATAAAAGCAGCAAAAAGAATACCGTGTTAGTCTATCCCTACTTATTAGGATTCTTAGTTTGTAATTCGTCGTTATTTCCGTCAGAGAACACAGATGGTCTGACCGTTTGCTCAGTAAGCATTGTTATTATTCGAAGTTTTGTAGCTAAACTAATTTTTCAGATAGATTTGGTTTTACAGTTCATTACTTTAGGCATCCTGTCACCCAGTTCATGGTTCATGCTCCTTTGTGGGTGAGCACCCTTTCTATTAGATCATTGTCATCTTCGATTTACGAAAACTGAGTGGCCTCTCTTTGTGCATGTTGAATAAACAAAAAGCTAAAGATTTATCAATATTTATTTATTTATTTTTTGTTTATTTATTAACAAAATTGCATTTTGTGATGGCGGTGATTGGTGGTTGGCTATTGCTTCTTGGGAGTTGTTAGGAAGGATAATGGACTTAGTATCATAGGAATTAAAGTTGCCCAGTAGCCCAAAGATTTATGCCAGGTGATTCGCTCAGCAGATATATCAGCTGAGATCTGGTGACGACAAGGTGACCTAGATCGAGAACTAATATGTTTGTTGAATTTTAACTAATAAATGTCAGCATATCGACTGGCTTGTAACGAAACGTGAAGAGAAAAGTGCTTTACTATGATGGATATGAACCGTGAGCGATATGCATGTGCAGCGTTATCACTTGTCTGAACACAAGAATTTTGCGCTTCGTGAAACGTTACTCGCTTGCCAACAGATAGAAAATAGATAAATATTGCACTGCTGCAGCAATGTAGGAAAATCCGGCCACGCCTGCTACTAGGCTCATTGTTTTCTTACGCTGGCTTCAATTATGAAGTTTCCTAAATTTTAGACAACCGGAGAAGTATGTATATAGTGTGATGCACGCTCTTTTATAGAAGCGCTCACGGCGCTACTAAAGCGATCGCTGAGCTCTGTCATCTTGAAAATGGGCAATAGGTCTCTGCTACGTTTCCGTGCACAGGGAGATCAAACCCACAGTTTAAATGTTTTCTTGATATCACAAACGGTTGCGATCAAATCCCTAAGAATCTCCTGTACGAGCAGAAAACCCTAAAGTAATAAGATGTGACATGACCTTGTCGAGGGCATAAATGTTTCGGTGTTTTCTATTTAACACCTGATCAGCTTATTGCCATACATCTAACTTGTACTAACATCAGCTGATGTTACTTTAATGAGCAACATCAGCGTACTGGACAAAATGTTACTAATTTGAATATTCATATCTTTATTTTTTCATACCGCCTTATAACGAACCTGGCAGCGACACCGAACACTCGCCTCAACGCTGTATAAAAGGAGAAGACGACGACCTTCACGAAGTGTCTGAAGCAGAGTGTGATCGCGAACTTAGTAAACTCTCCTTCGTTAAAGGTACGTGTGAAGTACAGTTGTAGCAGTAGAAGAGATCATTTTGTGGTAAAGTAAATATACTGTGATGCAACGGTGAAGGCAACCTTTACTAGGCCCAGAAGACACAATGAAGCGACCACATCGGAGGCAGAGAACCCAGGCAAGCCAAGTTCCCACAGCCGATGAAGATGACGACCACTCATGATGATGAACATTAGTGAATAAAGTAGATGTGCTTAATGAATGCCTACAATACATTCCTGAAAACATGCATCTGGACCTAACCATGATAAATACCACCCCTTCGAATGAAACGGAAGGGCAGTTATGCTTGACTGACAGTCAAGGGCGAAGCTCCTTAAAGTGACGCCCATTTGTCCTTCGTCGTAGTCGTAGTGCGTAGCCAGTCTCACGCTTTGACCTGCAAGGTGGTGCTGGTGGGAGAATTCTCCTGTGCGTTGTTGAGCAATGAAAAATTCGCAGCGTGCGCGTTAACTAAAAGCCGAATTCTCCTGTCTCTCATTACCAATTAGCAGCCATTGACATGTACATTGAGCCCTATCTGACAAGAAAGGGTTGCTAGGTTATACTCGCTGGGCGTAACCTCCTTGGTTTTAGAAAGGTTTAGCGAGCTGTTGGAACACAGTGCCATGAGTTGGGCCGATGTGCCATGAGTTGGGCCGCAGTGCCATGGACTAGTATATACCATGAACTCGAGGTGGTTAAAGGTTGGGAGTTGACACGAAGCGCAAGCCGTACGAAAGTGTGCGTGTGCCACTTCTCGATTAGTCCCTGGAATGTCCGCTGGATGGCGGTGCTTCTATATGCGGAATATATGATGAAAAGATGCGAGATGGTGGTACTTGGAGTTTTGATTAGATGCACGAATGGACACACAGACAGATGCATGGACGGACGCACGGATGGCTGCACAGACGGATGGACGCATGAATGGACGCAGGGGTAGATGCATGTGCAATCGCAGGGACGGACGCGCAGATGGACTTGCGGATGCACGAACAGACGCACGCACGGATGGGTGGATGGACGCACGGATGGTCACACAGACGGGCGCATATATGATGAAATGATGCGAGATGGCGGTACTTGGAGTTTTGAGTAGATGGATGAACGGACAGCAGACAGATACATGGACGGACGCATGAATGGCTGCACGGACGGATGGACGCATGGACGAACGCAGGAACCGATGCACTGGTGAACGAGTGGACGCACGAACAGACGCACGCACGGACGGGCGGATGAACGCATGGACGGTCACACAGATGGACGCATCGACGGATGGAAGCAAAAATGAATGGACGGACGGATGCTTCGCCCCACTCTCCATCATTCACCCCGTGGATATGCTGCCATTTTTTTAGTAGCGTATTTGCTACTTTCTATTACAAAGAGCAAATTGTGCACTATAACGGCTGATGTGTTGGAGAACGTCAAATACACTAGAAGACTTGGACAGCCCTTTTATTTTTATTTACAAACTGTATTAATTGTACAGAAGAACTGAAATATTTTATAGCGGAAGTAATTAGTAAGAAGAAAAAAATCCTAACAATACACACAAACTGTACGAATGTGAACGCGTTGCTTTCCGACTGCTACTTGGACATCTGGTTTTCTTAGATTGATCTAGCTTCCTCAAGCGTCACTTCTGTAATTATTTTTGACGCATAGAATAAAAAATCATCTAGTATGTATTTTAAAGACTTTTCTTTTAAAAAACTCTGCTTTTATAACATTAAATGCAAGTGACTTCATTTACTTGAAATATATTAATTTTATGCAATGTAATTCCCATAGTAAAATTACGAGAACACATTCCTGTAAAGAAACTGTTTATGTATATTTTAAGAGAAGAACCAGTCATAGCAAAAAAAATAAATTAGCACAACACTTGTACCTAAACAAAATGTCTCAAAGCTGCAATCGTCGTAAAACCAAAACGCAGTTTCGTTATTTAGCATTGCTTCATGTAAACCGTGCATGCGTCGGCCGACTGCGCAAGTCATGAAGCCAATGAAAGCATTGCACCTTCCGAGATGACCAGACAATCACGAGTACTAAAAAAATAACAGTCATCTGACACGTATGCAGTGTTTCACTTTGTTATAATATCGGTCTTTGAAATCATTAAATAGTCTCGCAATGTTCAGAGAATTAATACATGACCGTGCAACGCAATTACGAAGAGCGACCTGTAAAGCGTGCTCTGTTTCAATGAAGTAATGCTTGTGGCAGAGCCACATAAAATGAAAGCCGCGCGTTACTTTTTGTTTTCTTTTTCTGAAACACATCCAGTTTACTTTACTGTCAATAGTAGCGCGAAACACAAGACACGATCACAAAGACCGTTATGTAGGTAAGTGCCAAGTCACGCTGTTCATTCATAGGTAAAAACACTGAAAACGAATAGGCATAAATCACGGCATCTATGCCCTTGTGGCACGAACACAAAAGAAACAAAGATGGCGGCATTGTACTCTCTTTTTTCCTCCTCCTCACCCTGAAACCGGTACTTCGCTCGCTCTGTTTCATTGCTCACTCGTTTGTTATAATATGCCTCACATGGACAGGCTCGATACGCTCTCTCCTCCTTTCTGACCCCGCTCACGCATAACCCCTCCTCACTCTCACTTTCCTTCACCACTCCCTTGGTTTACCACACTATGCAGGGCTATGCTTTGATGTACCCGCTACACACTCTCTGTCTGTTCTGTTCACCCTCACATCACTCCTATTCATCCTCGTTCCCCTTTCCCTCCCCATTGGTATGACGTACTATGAGTGGCTAAGCTACAATTTACCCTCTTCACTTCCTTCTATCCTTTCTCCCCATTATAACGTTAATCTCCTTACTGTCGCACTCTTTTCCCACCCCATAACAATAACATACGAATCCAAGCGATTATATGCTATACTAGGAGCTACTTTGCACCTACTTAGTTCTCCCACCATTAGCCATGCTGCGTGGTTATGCCATGGTATACCTTGTCATCTCCTAGTGTTGCTTTCTCTCTCCACACCCACCATCAGCCCCTCTTCCTCCCTTCCCACCATAGGTAGCATACCAGCCATGCGCCTGGTTCCCTTCCCTGCTTTTCCTTCTTTTCTTCCTACTCTCTCGCCAAGGTTAAACAGCTCTACTGATAAAATGCAACAGCAAGAGTACATGAGCTTAAGAGTACATGATAGTAACAATTACAAGTACGCAGCTAGAAAGACTTTATAATAATTGTGGAGGCTGATAGAAGCATCACTACTACAAAGTCTGTGTTGATTGTCAAGGCAGAAGTCATCCGCAACTTGTTTTCTGTGCAGGTGACGGAGGCCTGCGCGTCCTGATGCCTCCTGTAGGCAGCAGAGAAACACCATATCTGTGATCATCCGTCCGAGAATCCTCTTGGAAGGGTCCCTCGAGCGATAAAGAAAATCCTCTGACTCCGTTGTCATCCACGCAGTGAACATTTTGTGCTAAAAGATGCGAACTTCGTAAAAGAGACATTTCGTTGTTATATTTCATAAGTGTGGTGTCTACTCTCGGAGAAGCGGTGACACGCAAAGGCATCTCCAGTGAACTACCCTCATCAAACCGCAGTTTTGAAACATGTCTGTCAATCTCTGTACGTAAGTATGTGTGTGGTAGCGCGTGTGTTTACGCATGTACGGAACAACAACAAAAAACAAACAAACAGTGAACCAACTTTCCAGCAAGCAGAGGATGCCAAGCCCACCACTTGGCCACAATTTCGAAATGTTCCACACAGCGAAAATTGCTCATGAGATCTAAGCGTTTGGCCACGAATGCGTTTTTTGTGTCAAACTCGTTCCGAAAAACACATAATACCTGCAAAACGTTAAGCTGAAATAAAAATTCTTGTTTATGTGCTAATTCGTGCATGTTTGGAGTGTGATTGTGCCTAAAATGACGTTCAGCATTGGCTGCACTTGTTCATAAAATAATACTGTTTCTTCTATTTTCATTTGAGGTCACAAGTCCTCATAGGTTAGAACTGTTGAATTTTGTGATAGATTGAAATGTGAGAACGTGGCACGAAATAAAATAATTACAAAAAGTTATCCGGATCACCAGACCAACAGCGTTGGTGAATTTTCGATAGAATTGTTCTTAAAATATCTACCGCAATAAAAACACAAACGAAAGTACAGAAAGAATTAAAAAGTGAAGTGCTTTATAGATAAAACTTGTTCAAGTAAATTGTTGTGCATTCCAAGCTTGGCCCATTCTCTGTGTTTGCGGTGAAATGTTCTCTTTGCTGATTTTATGCTCATTTGCCAACGTGAATACCAACATAATACTTAGGAATCTCTATCTTTGTTTTCGCGCGGGGGTGCATGTATGTTTGGCCTCATACTAAATCCATACACTGAATCTGTTTGTTGTTTCGAGTATTTCCGCCCCTAGTCAATACAGTGGGTGCCTGTAAATAAAAAACAGATGTTATATTATACAGTTTGAAATAACAAGGTGCGTGAAAATAAAGCGAATTACGGTTGTTTTTTTATAATATTGACTCTAGCTCATGCCTTATGAGGGAAACTGTTGCCCATTGAGATTCATACACATTCAAATTCTTGATTCTTGCCCCTTTAATTTATGAAATTACTATGAAAATTTCGAGAGACGGTATCTTTCAATGAATGAGGAAGCTAATGAAACGCTATATCTTCAGTAGAACAAACAGTTCAGAAACAGTAATAAATGTTTATCCAGTTTCGCAAGGGGAATCCATCGGACTACGAATACGATTGTCCTTTCCTTCACTCCCCTAAAGTTTCTTTCATTTTACCCCAGTGACTTCTAAATCATTTTTTTCTTGTTTGTTTAATTGAGCAACATATGATTTTTTTCTAGTTTCAGTTGAATGGTCTTGCCTGCGTGAACCACTTTGGACTCCTCCCTTTGCCTGCTCTTTATTTTCCTGTAACCCACAGTTTAACTTTTGATTTTTCAGAATCTGGACCTTTGCTTCTCGATGGCATCATTGCGGTACACTGCCTAGACCTGATTTCGGTGCTACATATAACAGAATTTGTATTAAAAAGCTGTGTTCACGTTGAGTTGCTAGGTCTAGTTTGAATACCACCAGCAACTACCGGAAAACAGCGCATCATTATGTGACCTTTCTGAATCCTATATTTGAGCCACCCACCTTACGTATGTTTTAAGTGTGAATACACTTTATAAGCGACCCCAAACCATTTACCGCCGTCGGCGGCGTCCGCAGTCTTCACCCTATCTTTAAAAGAAAGAGGACTTGGTGGGCCGCAGCGCGACGCTCTACCGAATAAGCCACGGACGCGACGCTGATATCGGTGTCAGTAACGCGCCGTATACCCCCTCCCCCTTCGCTCGCTCCTCCGCTCTCCTCGCTCGCTGCAGCTGCGCGCGCACCCCTCTCTCTCGCGCGCCCGCCTTCTCTCTCAGTCTCCCGTCGAGAGCGGGTCGTGAGGGGGGGATTGCAGTAAGTTAACGTAAACTCCCCCGTGTGATCAAATTGCGATTCCCAGGAACCATTGCACCGTAAAAGCACCATAGTGTGATCAATAAATATAATATTGCGAATTAATAAATACCCCTCATAGCATCACCCCGTGTATTCGCACTGAACCATGTTCACCCTCGGGGAAATGCTTCGGAGTTTTATTACCTAAGTTTGAACCTATAAAATGAGATAGTCCCTTCTTTTTAAGTCCACTCTTTGAATACCACACCTCGCGTAAGTTTCTCTGAATGACTCCATATTCTTTTCTCATTAGGCTCCCTCTTCACCTAGATCACACAACGTTCTTTAGCAGGACCACGTCTATAATCCCAACGGCACAGGATCAACATAAGCAGCTTCGCTGTAAAAATAACAGCTCTGCGTGACACATGTTAGACCATCAGAGAGTGCACGTGAAGAACAGCCTGCTGAGAAACCTTGGTGATTTGTTCGAGGACGTTTGCTGCAAGCACTAGCATGGAAACTAGTACAGAGAGTCATACGTGCATTCCGATGCGAGGGGAACAAGTTTATGAAGATTGAAGTATGCTACCCAGTATATTCCTTGTGACCCTACGGACAATCTGTTGCTTTAGAGGACATTGCAAATCATAAATAGTTGGATTATGGCAAAAAAGGCGTGGCAGTCTGCTCTCTGAAACAGGGACTAGTGCTCTTGCATGGTTGATCACGTGACTCTTCATTCGACCAAAGACAGTTGTTGCTAAAGGCGATCGCTAAACTTGATTGAGCTTCTTCTAATTTGTAGCGCATGGACAGCAACAAAGCTCTTACCTGTTGATCAATTTAGATAATATGACACATCGTGCCATGAAATTGAACTGAAACAGAGCTTGAATACCTCCGAACTGCACACCTGGCTCCTCATGGACGGATAGTCGATGTGTCTGATCAAAATATGAAGATGTATCTTTGCTTAGTTATTGGGAACGACTACATGGATTTATTACAATTATCAAAATGTACTAATCAAACGTTAGGACACTCTGCGTGACACCTGTTATGACACCACGTTAGTTCCACGCAGCGTTTGCATCTATGTCTTTAAATGCACAATTCCACGGGGAGAGAACGTAACTCGAAAGCATACTTCGAGAGGTGCCCGCAAGCGCTTGGGTAAAATAGTACACCTCAACATGAAATGCATGGGTTAGATCGTGGAAGAAACTCCTTGGTTTTGTTTCTTGAGCGATAGCTGTGACAAACACCGGCTGCAGCAATTATATTGCCAACGACATCCGTTGTTGCAGTCTGACGTACCATCCATTGCTGCGGAACGATTTAGTAGGATTCCTGTATAAAAATTTTGAACCTACAGTATCACCATTTGGTATTATTGAGTCGCAAGAATTTCTCCCTTTTCTTTCCCGCCATGGCAATGACTATGAGGGTGCAGTGGTATGTATGGTAAGAAAGGCATCGTTACAATACATTCAACAATGTTCTCCAGCATCAAGAATGCTGGATCGCATTTGAGAATATAAATTATCAATGTTTCCTAACATTTCAATTCCCACGCTACATACAATATAAAACTTTAGAAACAGAATTCGAAATTCGTTAGCCTGTATTGCTTGCGCTAGATCTTTCATTGTCGTATAGGCAATGACAATACTGCACCTCAAATTGTGGTGAACGTGTTACTGGCTTGACATTCAGTAACGGTGTCAAGTTTATTTTTCATTCTTTTATTTTTACAGCTGTTATAAACGCAAAGCACCGATTGATTTTTTATCACATCTATTCTCACATAATGCGCCGCGATTATCTGATGTTGTATCTTCAGCCACGTGATAAAACCTAAGAAATAAAAAAATTCGCAGTACCCGTAACTTTTTTTGTTTTCTGCGCTGCAGTGAAATAGTTTTAGCCCTAAATGATTTAGCCCTGATTGTTCTAGCCCTAATTGAGTACAAGAAACGTTAGGGAGCACTAGAATGATTGCGCGCACTGGCGCATGAGCGGGTTGGTCACGTAGTATACTTTTTTGTAATTCGCGGGCATTTGCAGTTAGCACAAACACACTAATATCTAGCACATATAAAGTTCAAAACTGTCTAATCTAACGTTTTGCATACCAATCTACAACCTTCTCATTGAAATTTTTATCTATTTTTGTTTCTTCAAAAGTTAGGTAATTAAACATATCTAATTAGACAATATTTGAGAACACAAAAAATAGTCTAACTACAGGTAACGGTGAGCAACGCGCATTTGGTCGCGTCGTAATTGCGTGTTTCGGCATATTATTAATCTCTGGCTAAAGTTACGTGGGACACCCTGTATATCAACGTGGGGCGTATACCCGCATACCACGTGCCGTGTGATGTGGGTACGCGCCACACATGAATTGGTCTTCATGAACTCAGTAACAGTGAACACAGACTTGAATTTTAATTCGAGAGCGTTAAGTAGCTCGTGTTTCAATAAAATTCGCTGCTCTTATTCCTGAGGGAAAAAAATTAACAAATCCCACGTACACTGGGAGTCGATGCTATGCGAAGCATAAATGAGAAATGTTGATATGTCACTTTAAATCAGCCCAACGTTACGAGGTGGAGGTAAATATTATGTTTAGATGTGTCGTTTACTTTCGTCTTCTATTCACGTCACGAGATACTATATTTAGTATATAAAAAATCATGTTCGCAACAGTCGTATATTTTGCCATTCAATGACGTCACGCAACAACAAATTTGGTATATGTGGAGCTAGCGAAACGGCCGCGAGCACGTCATGAAGGGCCCAGATACTCCAACGTAGCGTGGACGCGCGCACGCTAGGCACAGCAACGCTATGTTAGTGAAACGTAAGCGCTCTATATTGTGACGCCAGGCCTAACCAGCATCCGTTGGCACGGCCCGACGGCAACTGGCGCGAAATGCGACGTGCTGCATTTTGCCCCGACGCCATAGAGTAACATTACTCTATGCCGATGCGTTACCAACACAACATTCCGTCTCCCTCTTTTCGTGACTGAGGGACACCGGATGCACTGAAACGCGCATGCGTCAACGCAACGCAGCGTGACGTGCGCCTGCGAGTATATGACAGGACTGGCGCCTAGCGAGGCAACGCCGGCGTCACGTGACGAAATGAACGCCAGCGAGCACGTGCACCGCGTGATGTCGAGATGTATTGACGCCTTGTCTTAGGCATGTAGCCCTGTTCTCATATGACACGCATCTCCTGAATATTATGTTTGCACCAGTCACACACCTTCGTCATACATTTGCGTCACGTAATACCAAATTTGCCATATGAGAAGCTTGCGAAACGGCCGTGAGCACATCATCAGTGTAGCTTGTAGTCATGTTGTTACATGACACGCATGTCGTGATTATCATCTTTCGATATGTCATTTACCTACGTCGTTCGTTCGCGTCGCGTAATACCGCGTTTGGTACATGTGAAGCTAGCGAAACGGCCGCGAGCGCATCATGAGCGTAGCATGTAGTCATGTTGTTACATGACACGCATCTCATGTTTACCATGTGTGCACCAGTATCATACCTTTGTCATCCATTCACGTCCCGTAATACCAAATTTGGCATAAGTGAAGCTAGCGAAACGGCCGCCAGCGCATCATGAGCGTGGCATGTAGTCATGTTGTTACATTACACGCATGTCATGATTTTCATGTTAGGGTCTGCCGCTTGTGTTCGCCATGCAATTATGTCATACCATACCAATTTTACAACATGCCATGTGAACGAAACTACCGTAAGATCTGCTGGACTATGAAATGTAAATCTTGACACTCACGACATACATGTCATGGTTTTCATATTATGACTCTCCACGGGCCAAAGAACGCGTGAGAGTGGAGAGCTGCCCCGCGCTCATTGTGGCAACTTGCTGAGAATGCTGAAAACACGATAGTTCTCCCCCCCCCCACGATTTCTCGAATCACGAATTCAAAAGCCAAACGAATCTGTTGCTATGTCTGTTGAGGACATGGCTCGTCTCTTCCATCGAGCCAATCCCGATATGTCCGAAAGCAGTAAGATCAGCCACCTCATGCGCGGTCTTAAAGAGCTGCTTTTTGCTGGTCTCGTGCGGAACCCACCTTCAAGCGTCGACAAATTTTCGAAGAAGGCGACTGCCATTGAACGCGCGCTACAGCTACGCTACTGCCAGTACGACCGCCCAAACAACAGCGGACAAATCAGCGCAACCGCCGTGACCCCAATGACCCCAGACGAGCGTTTTTTGCGTGACCTGATACGCAAAATTGTGCAAGAAGAGGTGAAGAAGCTCACCGCCACACCGAATGACTGCGCGATTGTGTCGGTCACACAAGTTGTGCGCCAAAAGCTAAGGCAAGCGCTTTCAATTACCGAGCCGAACACTGACACGGTTAGGCCAACCTATGCAGATATTCTTCGTCGGCAGCCATCTAACATGCCACCACCACAGCAGTACCAGGAGCAACAGCCACCGACAGTGCCTTGGTACTATAGGGAAACGTCGAGCCAATGCGACCTCTACTCCGCAGAACCGACATCTGGCGTACCCCTGACTACAAGCCCGTGGGCTTCCACTGCGGGGAAGCAGCCCACATCGGGCGATATTGTCCTCACCGTGTCGCCGGGTACCAAGGATATCCGTCCACTACCCTTCGGCGCTATTTCGACGGAAGACGTAACGTTGATACGAGCACGACGATCCCGCGGGACGTTTCTCCTGGGTTCCGGTCACGCTCGCCCTCTCCTGGTCATTTACCCCAATCAAATAGAGGCAGCTCCACGGACATGGCGAGAGGAATATCTCCCAGTCCACACCGGGAAAACTAAAAGCCTTAGGGGGGGGGGGGAAGTTGCGAATCGCCGAAGAGTTGAAAATCCCCCATTGCCGCCACACGAAGCGCCACACATGTCGAATGAATCGACGGAAGACGACATTGTCACCGCCAACATTGCACTTTCAGTTGACGGTCATGACGTGACGGCACTGGTGCAGACTTTTCAATAATGAGTGCGAATCTGGCCGACAAACTCAAGAAAGTGAAAATGGAATGGACGGGACCCCAAATTAGAGGAGCTGGAGGCCAGCTGCTGACGCCTACCGGAACGCCTACCGGGACGTCTACCGGGATTCGTGCACAGCACGAATAAAGATCGGGGATTCATCATTCGTCCCAACCTTCGTTATTTTTTCTGAGTGTTGTAAACAGGCCATCTTAGGTATGAATTTCTTGCGGGAGTACGGTGCCATCACAAATATACCGGACGATGTACTGACCTTCTCAGCGGACCATAGCGCAGCGCTGCAGCGCACGCCCATGCGCGTCATTGACGACGTGACCATGCCACCGTTATCATGCCGCCTCGTCGCTGTCACGTGTAACACGCAACATACTGGAGAAGGTGTCGCGGAACAAGTGTCTACGCTTTTACTCTCTCGAGAAATCGCCATTGCCAGAAGTGTCGTCAGTGTAGTGTCTGGGCAAGCAGAGGTCCTGTTGACGAACTTCAGCACCGAGCGTCGACACATTACAGAGGGTACCACAGTTGCATACTTCGAAGAAATTACAGAGTTACACAAGTGCTTCGCAGTGCAACAGGTAGAGGCACCAGCCGCATCATTGAAGGACCCATCAGGACGGCTAGCGCACTAGAGTTTACGCCTTCAAGAATTCGACATGACGGTCGTCTATAAGTCGGGACGGCAGCACTCTGATGCTGATTGCTTATCCAGGTCGCCTATAAAGCAAGACGATGTACCAGAAGAGGATGACATGGCGTTTTTAGGAGTGGTCGATGCGGTCACCATTTCGTCTAAACAGAAAGAAGACAGCGAGTTGCTTCCTCTTATTAATTTTCTTGATGGCAGGTCTACAAGAGTTCACAAGATATTTGCAAGGAGTCTGCCATCATTCTTCTTGCGCAGTGGTGTCCTATATAAAAAGAACTTTTCCTCCAGCGGAAGTGCCCACTTACTTGTCGTCCCGACATTCATTCGCGATGAGATCCTGAGCGCTTGACACGATGAGCCAACCTCCGTCCACCTCGGATACACGCGCACATTGGCCAGAATCCAACAGAAGTACTACTGGCCGAAGCTTTCGGGCACTGTAAAGCATTACGTTCGCACGTGTCTCGATTGTCAATGACGAAAATCGCCACCTTTAAAACCAGCTGGATTGTTGCAGCCAGTTGCACGGTGGTCCAGTGGCTAAGGTACTCGGCTGCTGATCCGCAGGTTGCGTGATCAAATCCCGGCTGTGGCAGCTGCATTTTCGATGGAGGCGAAAATGTTGTAGGCCCGTGTACTCAGATTTGTGTGCACGTTAAAGAACCTCAGGTGGTCAAAATTTCCGGAGCCCTTCACTACGGCGTCTCTCATAATCAAATGTTGGTTTTGGGACGTTAAACCCCACAAATCAATCATGTTGCAGCCAGTTCAAGTGCCCACTATGCCTTTTGCACAAATTGGAATAGACCTCCTTGGACCATTTCCAACTTCGCATACTGGAAACAAGTGGGCAATTGTCACTACTGACTATCTTACTAGCTACGCAGAAACAAAGGCATTATCGAGCGGAACCGCGGTAGAAGTGGCACGATTTTTCATTGAAAATATTGTTCTGAGGCATAGTTCTCCTAGGATTAAAATAATAGACAAAGGTACCGCTTTCACGGTCATGCTCCTTAAGTCAGTGGCTGAGCTCAGTGGAACAGCGCATCGAAAAACTACCTCCTACCACCCACAAACCAACGGATTAACAGAATGCCTCAACAAGACAATTGCCAATTTTCTGAGTATGTACATCGACGTGGATCATAAAAATTGGGACGACGTTCTACCATACGCGACGTTTGTCTATAATACGGCACAGCAGCAAACTACCCGAAGCATGCCATTTAGTCTTCTTTATGACCGTGAAGTGACGACAATGCTTGATGACATGTTGCTCCACGACTGCAACGATACAGACACCAATGCTCAAGCCTTTACCCCACGAGCTGAATAGGCGCGGCATCTTGCACGCGTACGAATCGCCCAGCAGCAGAGTTACGACGCACAACCTTATAACCTGCGACACCGATACGTGACTTATCAACCAGGCGAGAAGTGTGGGCCTGGAGCCCTATCCGCTGACGCAGATTTTCTGAAAAGAGACTCAAGAAGTACTTTAGTCCCTACCATGTTGTACGGCACCTGGGTGACGTGAGCTATGAGGTCATTCCTGACAGTTCCTCGCGAACTCGCCAGCAAACATCGGAAATCGTACACGTTGTGCGAATGAAGCCATATTGCAGTGAGCCAGTTGCATAATACGTCAGCTACATACATCGCGTATTTTCTCGCAGAGCGTCGGGATGATGCTCTTCCTGGAGGGAGGCACATGCCGCATTCAACTTGCAGAGAAGAGCTCGAGCCGCAAGAAAGGAAGACGGAGTTCTTGCCTGGTCCTCTTTACGAGCACCTTGCATGTAATCAAAGTGAGCTCTCCTACATCTGACTTCTGCTGTGTCTGCGTGATGACAATATATATAGATACACATATACGGTGCATGACATCGACGTCGACACCGATGCCGGCGGCAAAATCCACACGAGAGTGTCCATTTATTTGCTACCGCAATAAAAATAAAAACCACTGCAGGAGCTAGAGTCGAACCCAGACACTGAATAATCAGAATGTCAAGAAAATTTTCTACCAGGATATGCCTTTTCAGGCTAGGCCTGTTTCTAAAATTGCTGCGGGAACATCTCCTATGTAGATGTCAAGAAGAGTAAAAGTTAATAGTGGTCGACTGCCTGCTTTTACAATAATCCATTAAACTTCACATGTGTAAATGTATGACTTGGCAAGCCTTATAGGGAAGCGCTTGTTAATCTGAGAGGAATACTACGAGAATATTTAGTTAAGATGGGTGCATCACCTCATTAAACCACAGTTCTCGTCCCAATTAAGTTTACGTCTCTAATTAAATAATGCTTCACCTTTACACTGTTTTCATCATCATCATCATTTATTTTACCCTTAAGGGCCTCTCTCGGGGCATTACATAAGGGAGGGGAACAATCCAAGTACAAATTTCAATGAAAATGCAGGTCATGGTTACAGTTTTTGAATTACTAAAACATACAGGTAGCAACAAAAAACAAAAAGAAAACAGAGCATGTCAAACGAAATATTCAGCAGTCAATTCGCGGTCAAAAATATACAGGCGGCAGAGAACAAACAACAAAAAAAGACAAACAGCGATTAAGAGTCAAGGGTAGCTAGTAATAAATCTCTAAATTTAACAGCAACTTGTTCGCTGACAATAGCATCCGTCAAACCGTTCCACTCATCGATAGCCGTAGGAAGAAATGATTTATTAAAAGCGTTAGTAGAACCAAACAGACGTTGGATACTCAGGGAATTAAATAGGCGACGAGATGTTCGGACAGACGGAAGTAAAAGTGAACCATGTAGGTGAGGAAAGCTGTAGTAAAGTTTGTGAAAAAGACAGATACGTGAAATTTTGCGTCGAGCTGACAAAACAGGGAGACCGAGGGATGATTTGATTTGACTGATGCTTGCTCGTTTGTCATAATTTGCGGAGATGAATCTGGCGGCACGATTTTGGACGGATTCAAGAATGTTAATTAGGTATATCTGATGAGGACTCCAAATTGCAGATGCGTATTCCAGTACGAACAAAAGTTTCAAAGGCCAATTTGCGAAGGCTTGCAGGTGATAAAGACAATGATCTCCTAAGATAGCCAAGAGTTTTTGAGGCATCGGCAGCTAGTTTGGTAATATGCTCGGTCCAGGTTAGTCTGCTTGTAATTACAACGCCCAGGTATCGGTAAGAATCCACTTGGGATAACACTGTTGACTTTAATGAATACGGATGTATGACGTTAGTGTGTTTTCGTGAGACAGACATGAACTTACATTTGGAAGTATTCGGCCTCATCATCCACTGAGCGCACCAGTTATCAATGATGTGTAAATCTTGCTGTAGTATTAGCTGATCTTCGGGAGTTGATATGCGACGGTAGATGACGCAATCGTCAGCAAAAAGCCGAACCGTTGATGAAATGCCGGAAGGAAGGTCATTTACGTAGATTAAAAAGAGGAGCGGGCCAAGAACCGAGCCCTGAAGGACGCCAGAGGTTACTGGAGTAGTATCAGAATGGGCACCACCGATAACAGTGAATTGCGACCAGTGGGTTAGGAAGCACTTAATCCATGATAAGGTCAGGGGATCGAGGGAAAGTGAAGAAAGTTTGTTGATTAGTCGTTGGTGAGGGACGAGATCGAAGGCCTTTGAAAAGTCGACAAAAATAACATCAGTCTGAAATGACGAATCAAGGTTGAGATGAAGATCAGTCGTAAATTCAAAAAGTTGAGTTTCGCATGAGAGCCCTGAACGAAAACCATGCTGCTTATGAAAAAAGAAAGAGTGATCATCGAGGTGACGAGCAACATGTGAATATATTATATGTTCAATAAGTTTGCAAGCGATGCACGTTAGTGAAATGGGGCGATAGTTAGATGGGTCAGATCGCTTGCCAGACTTGAAAACTGGTACAACCTTCCCAAGTTTCCAATCATCTGGGATGAAACCTTCAGAAATGGACTGTTTAAAAATTATCTCCAAAAATTTACTAGAAATGATATTAGTAGCCTTTAAGACTTTGGCAGGAGTATTGTCAGGTCCGGGGGAGCTGGATATTTTTAATTTCTTTATCAGACTGCTGATGCCTTCGGAGGTAATGTGAATGGGCGGCATTTGTGAAAAATTAGATCTCGGCATGACTGGAATACTATGAAGTGGTTCAGAAGTGAAGACTGAAGTGAAGTAAGTATTCATAACGTCCGCCCGCTGTGGGAGAGGAACGTGTGAACCATCGAAGTTGGTTAAGGATATATTGCGCGTGTTATTTTTAGGGTTGAGAAGTTTCCAAAACTTCTTTGGATTAGTTCGGGCAATGTTAGGCAAGTCATTATGAAAACATTTCTTTTTGGAGCGCTTCAACAAGTGAGTGTATTCACGAAGGCATGCGAAATATCTGTTCCATTTTGTTATTGACTCAAAGTTTTTAGCAGCGCGAAAAAGACGTTTTTTCTTTTGAGATAGTTTCTTTAGGAGATTAAAATACCATGGTCGCTGAGCATCGCCTGGAACACGAATAAGGGGGACGTGGTTATCGATAAGGGTTAATAATTTCCGCTTGAACAATAACCAGTTTTGGTCAACTGTTCGGGTAGAAGCAGATAGGGTGAAGGAGACCAAAAATTTATTAAGTTCAGAGTTAATCGTCGAGAAGTTGGCGTTGTTAAAGTCGCGTATTAATTTTTGCGAAGGTCTTCGCGAAGGTAAGGCAATGGACAATGAAAACAATACAACATTATGGTCACTCAGACCGGGAATGCATGACACTGACTGAATTAAATCTGGGTTGGAGACAAGAACAAGATCAAGAGTGGTTGTGCCACGAGTTGGCATTGTGACTGATTGCGATAGGTTAAAAAGGAGACACAGTTCGAGGAAATCTCTGGATTGTCGTGAACTAGCACACAAGTTGTCTCAGTCAATATCAGGGTAATTAAAGTTTTCGCATAGCAAGAAGTTTGCGTGAGGAAACCGGGATGTCAGATCAAAAAGAACATTTTGAAGGTCATCTGTGAAAGAGTGGTCGCAGTCGGGTGCGCGGTAACAGGCTATAAGAATGTTTTTGCACGTGGGAAGGATTATTTCAACGCAAAGAATTTCAAAATTCATACTGATTGTCACAGTTTGGGAGGGTAGGCTGTCTTTCACGAAAACCAAAATACCACCCCCTCTGCGTCTGTTCCTATCAAGTCTGTAAGACGTGAAATGGGTGTTGCTGTGACGTAATTCATTGTCGTGAATATCAGGGGTTAGCCATGACTCAGTTAGGATTGCGATTTCGGTGCTGGTGTCCTCAAGGAGAGTTTGCACAGCTTCCTTTTTGGACATATAGCTACGGATATTCGTAAGCAGGATAGATGTAGTTTGATAGACTGGAGGAACGATTCTAGTTGGGATGGACTCGAAAGGAGGGGAGGGCGGAACCCTGGAAGCACGCAGTGAACGCTATGCTTTCAGTGCTATAACTCTGTCCGATTCAGCATCATAAACGAAAGGCTTTTTGTCAACGATAAGCTTGTCGAAACGGATTTTGAAGGACACGAATTTGCTTTCCTGCGCATACAAGAAAAGCTTCTACCTTGCCAATCTTACACGCGCTGAATAATCCTCGCGTACAGAGAATAACAAGTCCTTCAGTTTCGGGCCAGCGGAAAGTATTCTAGCCTTATCCTTAAATCTGGACAGGGTGACTATAATCGGGCGGTTTTTATTAGCTTGAAAGCGGCCTAGTCTGTGTGCTCTTTCAATATCTATGGAAGTAATTGGAACTTCAAGTTTTTCGGTGCAAAACGAGATTATACGCGATTCTGATTCGGCCCATGTTTCGTTAATGACGTCGGGTATTTCAAAAAATAGCAGGTTGCACCGGCGGAGGCGATTCTCTGAGTCATCGCACTTTTCGGCTAGCGTTTTAATGCTGGAAGAAAGGTTATATAGGGTATTACCATTCTCGGTAGTGGGATCAGTGGCACGGGCTGCGTTAATTTGCTCAAGAGCGTCAACACGGGAGGAGAGGCGATCGACCAAGCCTTCCATGTTTGATTGTGTTGCTCGGATAAGGGCCAATTCAGAAAGCACTGTGTCTTGCGATTTTTCAACGCGAGCGATGGCTTCAGCAATACTTTCAAGTGTGGGGGAAGGACCAGGGTTAGATTCAATGTCTCCCGCGAGCATGAGCAGAAGGCAAACTAAATGGGCATTCACGGCGGAAGAACACAATGATTCACACAATAATGTACGCCACCTACGCCAGCAATCAAGGATGTCAGGGGGGCACGACACCGCAAGTAGAAAGGAATCACTTGATCGAAAGGAATTAGCGTGTTGCAAGTAACTGACCTGCATTAGGAAGGGCATTTTCATGATCGCGTTCGATGCGGTGGCATGCCCCGACTGGCCTTCGGGCGAAGGTGGCTTTTGTAGGGATGCGGCGCTAGTAGATGTCCGAGGTTGCCAGGCGATGAAGTGGTCGGCGACTGAAGGTGGCGGATCCGGTTCGGCTTGACATTCATCGTTCTCGTCGGTGAACAGAAGTGGCGGCTTGTTGGTGAGGTAAGCAGGAGGTAATCCGGGAGGACTTACGGGCAGCCGGAAAACGCAGGATGTAGTCGAGATGAACCCGAGTAGAACAACCTGCATTAGGAAGGGCATTTTCATGATCGCGTTCGATGCGGTGGCATGCCCCGACTGGCCTCCGGGCGAAGGCGGCTTTTGTAGGGATGCGGCGCTAGTAGATGTCCGAGGTTGCCAGGCGATGAAGTGGTCGGCGACTGAAGGTGGTGGATCCGGTTCGGCTTGACATTCATCGTTCTCGTCGGTGAACAGAAGTGGCGGCTTGTTGGTGAGGTAAGCAGGAGGTAATCCGGGAGGACTTACGGGCAGCCGGAAAACGCAGGATGTAGTCGAGATGAACCCGAGTAGAACAACCTGCATTAGGAAGGGCATTTTCATGATCGCGTTCGATGCGGTGGCATGCCCCCTTTTTTCCTCGATTTTATGCGCTACAGATTACCTGTTATTTGCGGGACTCGCAGAACTAGCGTGCGCGTATTCCAGTCGCTTTAAGCCTAAGCAGTTGAAAAATGCCTTGTCTTTCCGAGATGCGGAAGGCCAAGGCACGTTTCCTGTGTTTGAAAATACGCCTTCCAGATTCGAAATCTACAGCAGCGACAGTCGTCATTGCTTTTGGTTAACCAATTAACAAAACATCCGCGCTGACACTTTCAGAATGCACTTCAGGTAGTTCGCTTGGATTCCATCGAATCACCTCGCCTCACTTAGAACATCTAGGCCCCACTCAACGTTCATTGCAACTTTAGCTCAGCATCGGGCAGTACTTTCGGCGCACTTGACGCATGTAGCATGGCCACCGTTACTATTTTGAGGTGCCTGCACCCACTCAAATCTCTTTTTACAATTGCTGGCACTCAAAAAAGAAGCAGCCATCGCATCCAGCCTAGAAACAGGCCTTGCTACTGTTCCTGAACGAGAAGCACAATGGACGCCTTCACATGTACACGGATGGTTCTGTTGCTTCAGTAAGCAAGCAGGGCAGTGGTCATTCTCTCGAATTCCATCACAATCAAATTCAAGACAGCGTTCGACGACGTGTTATGTTATCATCGCCCATAGAACGATAGCAGCGGCTTGACTATCGCGACCGTTGACTATACAAACCCAGACATGTGGCCGTGTAGCCGTTGTCCACTGCGCGCTGGCATGGAATAAAACACGTTCAGTATACTACTCCCATAGTCTTCTTTCGGCGGTGGTTTCCAACCCCGACGAAACACGACAACTTACGTCTCTAATCAAGTAATGCTTCAACTTTACACTGTTTTGTTCTTCAATTTTATGCGCTTCAGCTTAACTGTGATTTGTGGGACCTGCAGAACTAGCGTGCGCGTATTTCAGTCGCTTCAAGCCCAAGCACTGGAAAAATGTCTTGTTTTTCGAAGACGTGGAGGGCCAAGGCATATTTACAGTGCTTGGAAATACGCATTCTAGATGCGGAATCTACAGCAGCGGCAGTCGTGATTGCTTTTGGTTAACCAATTAACAAAACATCCGCGCTGACACTTTCAGAATGTACTTTAGGCCCTTCGCTCGGATTACATCGAATCACCTCGCCTCGCTTGCCCCGCCGCGGTGGTCTAGTGGCTAAGGTACTCGGCTGCTGACCCGCACGTCGCGGGTTCAAATCCTGGCTGCGGCAGCTGCCTTTCCGATGGAGGCGGAAATGTTGTAGGCCCGTGTACTCAGATTTGGGTGCACGTTAAAGAACCCCAGGTGGTCGAAATTTCCGGAGCCCTCCACTACGGCGTCTCTCATAATCATATGGTGGTTTTGGGACGTTAAGCCCCACATATCATCACCTTGCCTCACTTAGAACATCTAGGCTCCACTCACCTTCAATGCAACTTTAGCTCAGCATTGGGTAGTGCTTTCGTTGCACTTGACGCATGCAGCATGGCCGCCGTTACTATTTTGAGGTGTCTGCACCCACTCAAATCTTTTTTTTATAATTCCTGGCACTCAAAAAAGAAAGTCATCTCATCCAGCCTAGAAACAGGCCATGCTACTGTTCCTCAACGAGAAGCACAATGGACGCCTTCACATTTACACGGATGGTTCTGTTGCTTCACTGAGCTAGCAGTGCGGTGGATATTCTAACAAATTTCGTCACAATCAATTTCAAGACAGTGCATTTAACGTCATCGCCCGCTGCAGACCTCACTGACCTAAGTGCAGCACTTGAGTTTACCGAATGTAGCTTTTCAATGTAATGGGCCCAACGAGCAGTTAGTACCTGAAATATGGCTTCTTCATCACATGCACAGTTAAGAAACAACACAGCATTGCTTATCAGTGGATACCAGGTCATTGTGGTATATACGGCAACAACAGTGCAGATGAGACTGCTAGATTTGCTTTTGACGGTACGCAACACACAGTCATGCCACTCAGAAAAATCGATGCAGCTTCGTCTGCTGGCACGTAACCTCCCACTGACACTGGCGAACTTGACGCAATGCAGAAACGCACTCTTACATTACTTGGATTCCGACCTCAAGCTTCATCTTCCCTCAAGTATATCTAAAGCTGAGGAGGCACTTCTGGGCCGCCTGTGGCTTGGCATTACCTTCACGAACACATACTCCTTTGTTTACGGAATGGGCAGCACCTTTACGTGCGATAACTGCAGCTACGATGAAACAATCACAAATATTCTGTGTGAGTGTACTCGTTTCAGTGCGCAAGGAAAGGAACAAACAAAGCCTCAGATAGACTAGATGATCCCCTTTGTCAGAAAAAAGGATTCTGGGTGATTGGCCAAGTCTATCATGAGCTCAGACAGTTTTGAAGGCTTTATTAGGTTTCTTGTGGACAACTGGCCTTAGAGACAGACTTTGGTCTCGTATGCTTTTTAATATAGTTTCTCCTCATTCACATTTCTTTGTCTTCTGTCTCTCTCTTTGTATCATTTCGGTCGCTAATCCCGCCATTGGGAAAGTAATCGACGGCCATATTTGAAGGGCTGACGTATCGGCCCTCGAAAAAGCACCACGAAAGCTTAGGCAATTGAGATTCGAAAGCTTAGGCAAACGAAATTAGGTCGTTTAGTGCACCAGCCAACGCCGGTTTTGGTACAATGTTTACAATGTTTACGTACACATATATTTGGATACATGCACTCTCGCCTAAATTGTACCTGTGGGCTAGTTGGTTGCTCATATTTAAAATAATGGCAGCGCATACCAGGTTAAGACACAAGCAGCAAACACGAAATGGACGACACAGTGATTGTTTTGTGGTTTTCGTGTTTCTAGTTTGTGTCTAAACCTGGTATGCGCTGCCATCACTCGTAAATATGCAGACTCGGCTAGTCAATTTACTATATAACTGAGAACATAGTCAGTAAAATAGGAGCAATCAAATCCATAGCACTACACATGTAATGTCATCAATAACAAAATCTTCAGAAAACGTAAGGTCTTGAAATATCCACCAAACATGCCAATCCATCAGTTTTCGAAAAGAGTCCCGAACACCCCTCTTCAAATAAACACGCCGACACCAGTGCTGGTGGTTGTTCCCTGCGTTGTCGGCTCGTCGCTCTTCTTGCAGCTCTTCACCGACTCTGACTCACCATCGCCTCTCGTCTGTATCAGGCTGCGGTCGAGTTCGAGAACATTGCACAGAGCTAACATGTGCGTAGCGCAGGGAAAGCCGGGGAACGTACTATATCCTTCTAGAAATTTCCACTGCGCAGACAAATGCGCGCCGATGGCAGCCACGTTAGCCTCTCGAATTTTCTCGATGCTTCCCCATGTTCGTTTTTTTACGGTGCGCTTCCTTTATGGCCAAGCTGAAACTGTTTACACTCTGGAGAAACGACCGTTGTTGGCGCCTTGCATTTGCCGTCTGTTTTGACGCACTTGGAGGATGGTTGCAGCGCCCATTTGTGACAATCTATTTTCTATAATTTTCTACTCCCCTTACCCCCCTCCTCAGCACAAGGTAGCCATCCGGCCCAAGAACCAGTTAACCTTCCTGTCCTTCCACTTATTTGTTTTCTTTCCTGCCTACTTCTCTAATCTAAAACCATGTTGATGCTAAGTCAAGCTATAAAAAACACTTTAGTCGTCACTGGACTTGATGCTCCTCGTGATAAGTCACCGGTAAAATGGGCAATCGCCGAGAACTGTGGCATACGATGACTTGCGGTTCGACGCACCACACCGGTGAGCAGTGGCTCGCACGCATTTTTGTTCTGCTTCGTTGAACAAAGCACCTCGCCGCGCAATGTCAGTGCTTTAGAAGTTTTTTTTTTCAACCGTGACTGTGACGATGACAAGCTACGTAGGCCATGAACGGTCAGGAAACTTTTTTTGTCGCACTAAAATGATCTGCAATGCTTTTAGGCTGCTCGGGGGTACTGTCAGTTTGGCTAGCAGATCAGTCGATACACAAAACAGTTTTTATTGTATGATACCTTACTGCAGATAAAAAAGTCATCATTTTAAAGATCTCAGGGGATGGGGATGGCTGTAGCAGTGTGCTAAGAGTTCATTTCGGGATCGCTGCTTCGGCCGACATCGTCAGTCGATCGGCATAAAGCGCAACACTTATTGAGTGCGTTAAAGTTTTTTAGATGTGGAGCATCTTATACTCGCGCCTTGTAGTGCGCCGTCCGCACCGCTTCTCGAACATTCGACAGCTGACGCGCGCGCATGCGCCGTCGCACCGTCGCCCACTCTTCCACCATCTGTGCATCCCTTCCTCCTCTACACACCGCGCGCGCTTCACTCCTCCACCATCTGTGCACCCTTCCTCCTCTACACACCGCGTTCGACATCTACAATTCTCCTGATTCTCCAGTGGACGCGCATGTGGCGTCGCGCTTCGAGAACATTCAACAGCTGACAGTGCATGCGCCGTCGTGCTGTATATATACTCAAGGTCGGCGCTCGCTCGCTCAGTTGCCGCTCGTCGGTTGGTTTGTACGGCGCGTCGACGTCCAAGGTCGCGGTGAAATGAATTCCAACGAATCCACAAACACAATGATCGACGTCCCTTCGACCAGCGCCGCCCTTTCGCATACGTGTGTACGTGTTCACTCATTTAACACCCCCTCCTACAACCACGTTAACCAATTTAGCCATCGACCCAAGTAAGTCGCAATTTAACACCCCATTTCACAACCACGTTAACCAATTTAGCCATCGACCCAAGTAAGTCGCACTTTAACACCCCGTTAACCAATTATATGGTCCGCATCCTCCTCAGTGTTCCCCCGAGGGAAGCTGCGGGCAATTTTTTTATCTAGCTTTCAGTGCGCTATAGGATACATTTCTTAGTCGAATCCAGATGGTTATTCGAACTCTGATCTTGGTCAAGCTGCACGGCTAGGCGGCAAATAAACAATACAGTTAGACATAGACGGCGCCGAATAATCGAAACCCTGCGCTTGCTTAACGTACTTCTTCCTTTGGGTGCCGTCCTGGCACACAGTTTGACCAAGATAAACGAAAATGAACGCGTTCAGCGCTTCGTGTACACTTACTCTTGAGTGAAGCTTTCGCGTTTTTTTGTCATATATATGGGTGCAATGGCCGGCGCTAATCTCGTATGGCAGGTAGATTTCACCAGCTCGTTACAATAATATCTTTGCTAAACGCGCCAGCGTGGCAATTTATTTGTCAATAATATATTCACAGCAAATTCATGCGTAAGCTTTTTTTTTAATGTGGAATACACACGTACCTCTTATAAAATGGTTTTCGCACACTCTGGTTTCAAAGTTCCGTAATCAAAAGCTACCTACCGCTGTGGCTTTCTCCACAGCCGCGGCCCATCTCGTTTTTCTGTCTTGATTACATGGAAATTGATACGTGTGTTTGCCTTGCACGCTCGAGTTAGAGCAGCCAACGGCTGAACAACCGACCATGGTTTATCAGGACAAAGATAAATGGGCGACCGCGCGCGCGAATTCCGAACAATCTGAGGCTTGCGCCGAAGCGGTTTGCCGTTGTCTACTCTTTTCGAACCGCGGAATCTGGTAGCAGACGGTGCATCCCAAAATCCCTCGCTCTTTTACTGGTCACCTATTCCACGATCACAGCACAGCTACTCAATTTATGCAACGACATCGACGCACATCTTTGCCTTTAGCTTGAAGCTAAAATTCGGCAGATCCCACGTACCTTAAAATGAATGTTATTCGAAGTATGTAGATCGAAATTGGCTGTTATGCAAACTCTTTTTGAGCGAAACGTTACGAAATGGCGCAAAAATAGGTACAAATATTGTAAGCACAGCCACGGGAGTCGGCAGGGATGTGCAAAAGGGGCACCTGTCCTCTCAAACCCCACCAGCACTCGCCCTCACCTAATTGAAGCTACTCCAGTGCTGTCCTTCTCCCCAGCCACGATGCAACACTGGTTTGCATCCCTCAATAGAAAATTCTGCCGACAAACATGTGCGCAGACGTACGTTTAACAGTAATAAACTTTTATAGGACCAGTAATTTACAGCTAAGTAACGCTGCAAAAAGCGGCATTAGTATCATCAACACAGAAGCGGTAAGCTGATATGTAACACTTGAGCTTACCAGGATGGTAGCCCTGAACACAGCTACATAAACCAAATCTGGTAGCTGTCGCTCAACTACAGATGACGTTAAGGCAACGTGACACCTGTTAGCATAGGAGCACATATTTATCGTTTATAAAATTGCACAGCCTGCAGTCGACCACAATTGACGTTCTACCAACATAACGCCTGCATAAGGTGTTTTTCCAAAAGATTCTTGAAACTTTACGTGCTTTTGTGATAGAATACTTCATTGACAAATAGAAAGCTTGGGTTAGATTCCTAGTGGGACTGTCATAATTATTATGTGCATTTTAGATGCGAAGTAGCTCTTTGATTAGCTTGTGTACCGCTGTCCGTCCGTGTTTGCGTGCCAACGCGCCACACCATGCTCTCCTCACTGCAGGTGTTGGGGTGGTGCCAAATAGGTTTTCATGCTCTGAGTAAGCGCATGTTCTACACATCAGGCCGGTGCACACGAAGGCACACGAATGCATGTCGTGGTGTGCCTGTAAAGGCAGGTTGCCAAAGTTTCGGGCGTATTGGCTAGCGCATGGCTAGCGCGTTGCTCATGCTGCCCACCTCTTGAGCTGGCAAGTAAAGAAAGTCTTGCTCTTTTTAGGGGCATAGCTCCTCATGGCGTGGCTTGTGCGTCCCCGTAGTGCGTAACCTGTGGCACATACCCGCATACCAGTGGCCCATACCCACCCTCGGGCACTTATCCGGACGTCCACATGCTACGAAAAACGTAGCAAGTCTCCGTTACTACGCTCCCGGTGTTAACAAAGCGCTCACAGGAGAAATGTGGTACATACTCTCGTTTAGTCCTTGGATTGTCCGCTGGATGGCTGTACTTGTATAAGATGAATATATGATAAAAAGAAGCGAGATGGCGGTACTTGAAGTGTTCACTAGATGAACGAACCGACGCATGGACGGACAGACAGACAAGCATACGGACAGACGGACGCATGATCGGGCGCATGTACACATGGACTGACGCACAAAAGATGCACTAACGGACGCACGAACGGATGCACGCACGGACGGATGCACGCACAGACGGAACCACGAATGGATTGACGGATGCTTTGCCCCACTCATCATCAGTCATTCCGTGGATATGCTGTGATTCTTTTGTTGGCTCTTGATGCGCAGCACGTCAGCTCGTGTGACGTAACAAAAGACAACAACAACTTCAATGCTCTACAAAATAAAGCAGAAATGTTAATCTTCAAAAAAGCTTCACTACTTGAAGTTGTAGTAGAGTTGTACAAGTGTAAATAAAAACTGCGTCATTCAATGTTTATTGCAGTCACCTTTCAAATTATTCTTTCCGTGGCAAGCTTTTCATCAAGCTTTCTGCATGCACACTCACCCTACACTACTTTAACTCATTTGTTTTTTTTTCTGTTTTTTTTGCAATTCCTCTGTGCTTCGAAGACAAAAAAAAAAGAGAAAAAGTGCTGTTTTTTATCTTGCTCTTAAATGAAATGATACATTTCATTTTTCAATCATAAAAATCCTATTCACAATGCCACTGCAATTTTATTTCACTTATTCTGAGAACTATTACATTGAGTTTGAGACTTATTTTCAAATCTTCAAGCACGACACTGCTGTCTGCCCTCATAGTTTTCAGAATCGATGAACATTGCGAAGTAGCTGTCGTAAGAAGTAAATTATTATCGGTTAACATACAAATATGAAAAATTTGTCAAACTCAACGCTGGGGAATGGCGGACAGCTTTGCCCTGGAGTATTGTATGCAGCCAGTCGTTTTAGCATGTAAAGATCTGCACTCGGTTGAACAACTTTTTGTGTGGTATTTAGCGGTGGACGTTAGCAAGCTATGAACTACTTTGCACAAGGTTGTTTTGAATAAATGTGTGATGTCATCTAGACGCGGTGTTCGTTTCCTACAAATAAGGTATGACCGAAATTATAAAGGTGAAGTAGTAGAAAATAAGAAAAGTTAGATGTATGAAGTTTTCATACATATTTACAACAAGGACATTTAAGTCATGTTTGGTTTACGCCTTCCAGTATTGGTAGTCACTTCTAACGGCAGTACACGACAGCGTAACAATTTGGTAATTACCAGATACGCTCCAATTTATTATATATAACCGATACTACTGTGTTAACTCCCTGCTGGACGGAAGAGAGTATTTCCAAGTGACATCATCACTTATTGTCTCGTGGTTTTTTTATGTTTTGCATTTTTTGTAGTTTTCTAACCAGCGCAGAGCTTGTCAATCTTGTTGGTTAGCCTTCTTTGCTGATTCTGGCACTCACATACATAGTACTATTGTTCACTGCTTTTGTTCTCTCCTTTCCCCTTCCTCGTATAGGGTAGTAAACCGGGTTAACCTAGTTATCCTCCATGGCTTTACTCTGCTTTCCCCCTCTCTCCCTCTCTTCACCGCTTCTAATGCTGGTGTCACCGTGTGTTCGATCCCAGTAGATGCTGTTAGCTGGCTTCTTTAGGTAAGTGAGCGAGCGATGAGTGCACGATATGCCATCATTATAAATAACTGACTAATCTCTGTGTGAACCGAAGTAGATAATGAACTAGTTCGCAATATTAGAAGAAACTTAACAAAAGGTCGCCTCATGCTTCTTTGAGTGAGAGGCATTTTGTCGATATTGTTCGCTTTGAGAAGATTATATTATGGTTCATCAAAAGTGATTCATGTCGTGAGTCGTTACGTATGGCAACCTGATTCTATTTTTTTTCATCAAGTATCCTAACGGAATTAATACGTCATACTTTTGTGTAACTTGCTGACACTATAGCGCTTGAGATAATGAAGAAAAATCATTGTCCTTCACTCACGTTAGAACATTTTAACGCGGATGGCCCGATTTACTACCTCGAAGGCATTCATTCGTTCAGTCTTTATTTTTGTAATTTCTACCGAGGGTACGAAAAATGTATGATGTCGCAAGTAAGCGTAAGCGCTCCTTTTCTTGTTTAGGCATCTTCTCTTGCTAGTCTAAAATTTCCAGCTATGAACCGATGTGCGCATGATCGTGTCTAAATCTACGCATCTAAACTCGTTTACTCGTCTGTTGCTACCATAATCTACGATTCGTTCCGGAGACGGCGCACGTGCCTTTGGGAATGTCAGCTTCACTTTCACTCGCTCGTCAATCTTACGGCTTCCCCCTACGAATGAATTTTAGAAAAAAAAAGTTTCCCAGACATTTCGGGCCAACCAAATCCCCGCGAACGAGCACGAGAACGCGGCGAACGCATCATCTGGCCGACACAATGGCCTCTCGAAAGGCTCGTGCAATAAGTTCTCGTGCGACACGAGCTGCTTCGGCCAGTGAACGTGGTTCAAACCGGCGTTTCGAACAAAAGCCAGGCAGCGGAGACGACGGTGCGTTTACAAGGAAGACGATAGTCGAGGCATCTTCGCGGAGATTGCACCGACGAAGGCCCAGAAACGAGGCTCGGCTCAGGGCAGGGAAGGGAGGGTGGCGTCGGTGGCGCCGCGTCTGGTCCACTCCTTTCGGCGCCGCATTCATCAAGCGAGTGGCGGGGGGAACCTCTCGAACGCATTTGCGGCAGAACACGGCGGTCCGGCCTAAACAAACAATGCAGCCACCCCTTACTCCCTCCATTTCGGCCGTCGTCCCTTTAGCCGCGTAGTAGAAGGCCCCATACCCTTCTTCGCCCTCCCCTTATTCCCCGCGGTGTTTTCCCTCACTCAGCTCCCTTTCCTTATATCGGAGATATGTCTTCGAGACCGACCGGGTATGACAGACGTCCTCCACTTCCTAGATCAGCAGTGTATGCGGCCTCCTTCGCCGATGACATCTTTGAGTGGCTCCTAAGATGGCAGAGTTTACGGGTGCGGAGGTGGACCGGTACGGATACATATCGTGGCTCGGCGCGCATAACTTTTGCATGGTGACAGTATGGGGAAAAAAGCGAGCTCTTTTGTTTTTAATGTAAATAATGCAAGAACCTAACCCCGTGCTACGAAATTTGTGACAGTTACCAAACGAGCAGTCGGCGAGAGTGGCACTATCATATTTCTCAAACAGGCATACAAGTGTACGCCATGAGTTTTAATCACTAAAGCTCATTTTTACAAGCGAAATAAGGCCTAAGTTAGATATGTTCGGTCGAAGATTTTATCTAGGTCTACGACTGACTTGAACACTGCGGACAGGGCTTGTTTGGCAACAAGCTTACAAAACCCGTGGTCACTCTGACTTGAATACAGACGTAGCTGATATTTATTCGCCAACCAGTTCACGCGTCTTCGGCTTTCCTAAATGTCGGCCGTCCTAAGACCTGTGCAAATAAGCGTCATAGGCTGTTCTGAAAGACAAGGAAAGGAAGTTGAGAAAACGTTAGCCAATAGTTGCCCTACCAAAACCCTCAAAGCAAAAAAGTAATATTATACAGAGGAAGATAGGGTAGCGAAAGAAATCGTTCCCTAGATAGATGTCGCTCACGCAAACCAGCTATTCCCGGCTCACGCTGCAAGGCCAAAACGAAACATTATGGCACATAGTAGTCATAAGGTCGGACTCAGGTTTCATTGCCAAATGTCCACTATCTAACGCTGTATCACGCCATCAAAGAGAAGGCTTCACATTGATACTGCTGTATTGCAATCCACTGGCCGGAGTGAAACGAGGGCAAAAAAGTTTGTTGAAGCCAGTGTTGAGGCGATCGCGTAAAAAAAGGGCGTTGACGAATGCAGAGATTCACCGAGTGTAAAAACAGATTGTGTGACCATAGGGTGAGGAATAAGCACCCTGAGTAAGCACGCTAAAGGATTTATGGCTTACCAATTCATGCTGGCGCTATACATGTAGCATGCGATAGATACTTGCAGTGGTCAGCCACTGTCCGCCAATCACCACTGAATTTTTGTTTTTGTTTTTTATTCTTTCTACTTTGCTTTCACTTCATAGGCCACACAGCCCTGCTCTCTTAAGAGCCGCGCAACATAAACTCAAATAGAGACCTGTTAAAGTCCTTCTGTTTTTCTCAATTTTTTAGGCGACACCTGTATTCGTAGTTTATAAATTCATATACCAATCATGGCAAAAAACATCAAGAAGAAGAAGAAATGAATAAAAACAAATAGATGTGCTACTTATTTGTTGGGATGCAGACGTCAACATAAGGTGGTACTGATTGTAAGTTGGTTCAAGAACTAACATTAGTTCATACCGTTAAAAGTGAACCAGTGATCTCCTACAGTCATAAGATGTGCAGCTTTCCCCCTCTTGTCTATAATGCTTTTCAGACTCAACGTTACAAGGCAATATGTAAGCCGACGACTCGGTTTTTCATGTGTAAGCAGAAAACGCCAATGGTTCGGGTACAGAAATCTTTTAGGGGGAGAGAAAAGAAAATTTTAAGCCGCCTGCCTCCTCTAATAAAATATTTCAATTCGCAGGTTCGCCTTAATAAATGCAGCACAATGATGTACAAAACAGTTAACATCTATGCTCGTCTAAAAACTGTTAGTGAAGGGGAAAGCGTAACACAAAAAATCACAGCACGTCTACGGAGTGAATGTTGATGAGTGGGGCAAAACATCCGTCCATCCATCCGTCCCTCCGTCCGTCTGTTCGTCCGTCCATCCGTCCATCTGTCTGTTCGTCCGTCCATCCGTCCGTTTGTCTGTTCGTCCGTTTATCTGTTCGTCCGTCCATCCGTCCGTCTGTCTGTTCGTTCGTCCATCTGTTCGTCCGTCCATCTGTTCGTCAGTCCGTCCGTCTGTCCATCCGTCGGTCCGTCTGTCCGTCTGTCCGTCTGTCTGTCCGTCCGTCCGTCCGTCTGTCTGTCCGTCCGTCCGTCCGTCCGTCCGTCCGTCCGTCCGTCCGTCTGTCTGTCTGTCTGTCTGTCTGTCTGTCTGTGATATGCTGTGCTGACTACGCCGGAGAGGGTGACTGCTTTTAGCCGTAAAGAGCTTCGTCCCAAAAGCCAGCCTGAGTAACTCATCAACAAAAACTTTTGTTCTCACTATTTTTTTCGCTAAAGAAACAAAACGTTATTCACACACCACAAGTCCAGTCCAGTAATGCGCCTAGATCCTCGCACGATTGGTCACTCCCGATGGATCGATAAGATCCCCCTAGCCTTGACCGGAAGTCGGGAATTGCAAAACCATATTACGGCACGGCTACTTCCCCTTGAACGAGGTCGAAGTGGGTGGAGGCACCCTCCCGCCATTTCCTGACCTCCACTGTACGTGGCTATATGGCCGCATTTGCACCCATTTCGCAGTGACCTAGTTGGCAAGATCAACTGTTACTTTGTTTGCCTTTTTTCCCTGAGACGAGGAAGGCGTCAATGGGCATAAAATTCCTCCAAAGCGGCTCGTAAAGGCGAAGCGTACGACGGCGTCTGATAGAGATGGTCATATGGCCGGCGTCTCGCGTAATGTTGCCTTCGCAACTCATGGCTAGTTTTGTCTCCCAGTAAGCAAAGGAACATAAAATGATCAGGGGGTGAGCCGTAAGAACAATGCAAGTTCAGCGGCAGAAAAGGAAGAAATATAAAACAGGCGCTGACAACTGATCGTAAAATGCAAACGACATGCTTGCAGCTACTTTTGGTGTAGCGGCACCGTCAAACTGCTGTGGAGCTCTTCAAGGATATATAAAGGCGTCAGGCAGTTTCACGACTAAGCATCGAGAAAAAAAAGCAAGAATAAATGAAACGCAACGGACCGGGCATTGTTTTGCGTACTTCAGCCTTTTAGGTTCATCATGAAGCCCACGCGTGGACGCCCATCCAAGGAATCAGAGGTACTGTACTATGAAAAATTGGCTAAAATTTAGTTCGATCACCTATATTGCCCTTTAAATAAGTTATATAACATCAGTAAAATGCAGTCTTAAGAATATAGCGAGAACTAAAGTTTGCCCGCAGCTCGCCGTTTGTGGCTTTAGAATTCAGCTGATGCCGCACGTTGCGCGTTGCTGTAACATTGATGACGTCTAGATAGGATCTTGTGCGTAAAACCACTGGCTTAATTCAGGACACGTTATATATCCGACTAGCCGCTGCTCCTAGCATAGCAGATGCAGGCAAGATCATGTCCATGGATCTGACGTAGGCGAGGCGGATCCGCTAGAGGCAGTAGTTTTTTCTCAACCTTTCTGCGGGAATAGGCTAACATATCTTTTATGTCGGCGCCTGGAATATTTACAAGCACCTCTATATAGGGCCACACTTGTTTTTTTCGTTTTCCCGTCCTCTCATTTCTGTTTTTTTCTTCTTTCGTCGTTGGGTAGATGTTTCCTCTTCAAAGACAGGAAAAGACATCGTCCTGTTACAAGGTGTAGAGAAGGTGGTCCAAGTGTGGATGGCATACGGGAGGGCGAAGAAGGCCAGAGAGAGAAAGAGCAGCGTCATAGAGACCGTTGAGAGGTGACTTGCGGAAAGAAATACGAAACAGCTGAGCAACTCAGTACGGCACCACCGGCTTCCTTCAGGTGTGCAAACACACAAACTCTAGGAGGCAAAGGATCTAGTGCTATGCCGGGCTCTTACGGCTGAATAATAGAAGAGTGCCCTCCAGACAGCAAGTAGGAATCAAGGTTAAGAATTTCAGTATGGCCCCTGCGACAAGGAGCGTTGCCAGCAGCAGCAACGAAGGTGCCAAAAAAAAGCAAATTGAGAGAGAGGGTTGCATCAAGTTCCAAAGCCGCAAAGGAAATGTGAGAGCACGGTGGCCTCCTGAAAGACATCACTCGGAATGCGAACGCTCGGGGATAAAGGAGTGCCAGAAAAAGGCACGCTTAGAGGAATCAAAAAGGAATAGAGACAAAAAAGTGGTAAAAACTAAACAAGACAGGGAGGAGCAGGAAGACTCAAATGACGTATTCTGCCGGCGTTTAATGGACGTGCGAACATATTGCATTAGCCGAGAATGTCTGAGTGGTGCTGATGAACTCCTCCTCTCTGGCGGCTACGATCTAAGCGAGCGGGCTCGCCTTTTATCGGACGAGTACGAAACATAGTACAGGGTCGAAAAAAGAGAAGGTGGATTCGCGTCAAAAAGGACCCCAGTGCATGTTTAACGCTCGTTTTTTCGTTTATCCTTAACGCAGAAAGCTTAAGCCATTCTTTCTCTTACCTTCTAATGCAGCGACGATTCTCGGCTGAGATCTATATTTCGTGGCTTTGATTTGTATCTTTTTTTGCTTTTCCAGTGACCCACGTTTTTTAGCACGGGGAACGAGTAAATCATGTGAGTGTGTCAATAAAGACGCGGCGAATAGGTGGCCTCAGTGAGTCGGCAATGGCGCATACATTTTTCTCTCTGCGCGTGGTGGCAAATTCTTCTAAAGCTTGTAGAGTTGACAGAGGTGTCGTCACACGCAGACGATGAGCAAGGGGGTCAACCTGAACTAGCGCGTGTTAGGGTTTCGCGGCCGGCCTGACGACCTCATTTGGTAAGAGAGAGAGAGAGAAAATTTTAATGCGGAAAGGCAGGGAGGTTAACCAGAAAACATATCCGGTTTGCTACCCTGCACTGGGGAAAGGGTAAGGGGAAAGGGAGGAAGAGAAGCACAAACACACATACACACACTCGCACACAGTAGTGTCACAATCGTTCTACGAGGCGGGTCGCTCGCAGAAACTTCATCAGCGCCTTCGTTGCTTTCTGGCGTGAAGCTCGATCTTTCCGACATTCCAAGATTGACTGCTCAGAAAATGGCTGGTCGTCGAGGCGAGCAAACACTGCTGAGAGGGACTGTCGCTGAGAGCTGTACTGGGGGCACTGACATAAAATATGTTCAATTGTTTCGTCATTGTCGCAATGGTCGCATGTAGCGCTGTCTCTCATTCCGATGCGGCAGGCAAAAGCGTTCGTGAAAGACACCCCAAGCCACATACGGCAGAGAAGGGTCGTCTCGGATCGGGGTAGGCCAGATGGAATAGTAAGTCGTAGGCATGGGTCCAGGCGGTGAAGACGGGTGTGGAGAAAACCGGGCGTATTCCGCATAGACCTTGCGACATCCTGCGCAAGCGTATTAATCTTTGCTGCTGCGTCGCTTCTTGATAGTGGAATGGGTTCCATCACTCCATTTTCGTGAGCATTCTTAGCTGCATTGTCGGCATGCTCGTTACCGATGATGCCGCAATGGCCTGGTAACCACTGAAAAGATATGTCATGTCCTTCGTCTATTAGGTGATGGTACAGTTGTCGTATTTCGAGCGCCAATTGATCTTGAGGTCCACGACGTAGAGTATTGTGTAGACATTGGAGAGCTGGTTTCGAATCAGTAAAAATGCTCCATTTTTGTGGTGTCTCTTGGTCAATCCTGCGGAGTGCGCTGCGGAGTGCCGCGAGCTCCACGGCTGTCGATGTCGTCTTGTGTGACGTTCTGAACTGGATGGTTTCGGCTCTTGCTGGGAAGATCACAGCTCCTGCAGATCCTCCAACAGTTGTCGAGCCATCCGTGTAAAATTTGACATGATCTTTGTATTCTTCGTGTAGCATGAGTAGAATCATCTGCTTTAAAGCTGGCGCCGAGAGCTCCGCCTTCTTGCGAATCCCCGGCACTGTCAAGCGCAGTTTTGGTCGGTCCAAGCACCAAGGAGGTGTTAGTATCCGTTCCGGAGGTGTGTAGACTGTTGGAAGGCACTCACGGAAAGTCAATACTCTCTTACAGAAGGAGGCACTCGGTCGATCTTCTGGAAGCGAAGCTAGGTGGTGGGCAGGGGCGCGAGCAAGGTGTCTAATATGAGCTCTAAGCACCTCCAAAGTAATGTGCACTGTGGCCGGATGATCTTTGGCGATTGCGATGGTTTCCGCTGTTGATGTACAGCGTGGTAATCCAAGACAAACTCTGAGTGCCTGGCCCTGGGCGTTTTCTATTGTGCGTATACTGCTTTTGCAAGCGTTCGTCAGAACCGGCAAGCTATACCGCAGGTACCCCAGAAACAGCATTTTGTACAAATGCAACATCGCGTGCACTGATGTGCCCCACGTTTTGCCTCCGAGGAACTTGAAAAGTTGTGCGATGGCCGTTAGGCGCTTCTTTAGAGTGGCCACATGGGGACTCCAGCAGAGATTTCGATCGATCGTGACCCCCAAAAACCTGTGGGTCCTGGCGTAGCAGACACTGTGTCCATTGATGGCGATGGGATATGACGTCATTGCCTTCCGCGTGAACGCGACCAGCGCCGATTTCTCAGGAGAAATCTCGAGGCCTTGTTCTCTAAGGTACGCCGATATTGAATTCGCTGCTTTCTGGAGTCTCGCACGTACCTGAGGACGTGTTACACCTGATGTCCAGGCACAAATATCATCTGCATAGAGAGATATCTGCACGGAATCTGGTATGCGTTCAACGAGACCGATCAGAACCAGGTTGAACAGTGTGGGGCTCAATACACCACCTTGAGGAACACCACGGTGTGTATAATGTTCAGAAGTCGGCCCATCATCAGTTTGCATAAACAATGATCTCATATGTAGGTAGCATTGGATCCAGCGGTACACTCGCCCACCCAAACCAACTGACTCGAGGGCGTCAAGTATGGCTTCGTGAGAAACATTGTCATATGCTCCTTTGACATCTAAAAATAGTGCGACAGATAACCGTCTGCTCATTTTCTGGTGTTGTACGTAGGTCACCAGGTCAATGACATTGTCAATGGAGCTCCGAAGACGACGAAAACCGGCCATGGCGTCTGGATATATTCTATGGCGTTCTAGGAACCACTCGAGTCTGGCAAGGATCATTCGCTCCATCAGCTTCCCTACGCAACTAGCCAGCGCTATTGGGCGGTATGATGTCAGCTCTAGAGGCGATTTTCCAGGTTTGAGAAGTGCAACCAACCGGCTTGTTTTCCACTCTCTGGGGACCGTTCCATCTCTCCAAGACTCATTGAATACTTCCAGCAAAGCACTTCGTGCTCGATCACCGAGATTGCATAATAGGCGGTATGATATGCCATCCGGCCCAGGCGATGACAATCGATTGCATGAAGCAAGAGCCACATTCAGTTCTTCCATTGAAAAAGGCAGGTCCAGGTGCGGGTCAAGGGAATGTGGCGTGTAATGAGCAGTAAGGGCTTCTGTGCAATTTGGTGGGCCCGCAATCTTCCTACAAAAATCTTCCGCTACCTCGATATCCCTTCTATTTTGGAAAAGGGCCAATGCTTTAAACGGAAAACGTTGTTGGGGAAATGTGCGTAGGCCTCGCACGGTTCGCCATATTTGAGAAAGCGGTTTGCGAGGGTCTAGACTCGCGCAAAATTTCGCCCACCGTTGAAACTCCAGTTTGTCTATACGACGCTGGATCTTCTTTTGCATGCGCCTGGCCATCCGTAGATCTTGAATGGATTTTGTGCGTCGATATCTACGCTCCGCACGCCGACGAGTCGCACGGAGTTGCTCTAACTCCATGTCCGTTTCTGAGGGCCTTGAAGAATATGCCAGCGTGCGCATCGCACTCTGCGCTGCTTGTTTGATCGCTTGCTCAATGTCAGAGGTTAAGCCTTTTTCACAAGCGTGTTCAATGTTGGTTTTGAATGCTGAAAGATCGATCTTCCGTACGGTTTTCGGCGGGTGGTCGCTAGCAAAGCCTTCGATGGTGAGATAACTGGGGATGTGATCGCTACCATGTGTCTCGATGTCTAAAAACCACTTAACGCTTGTGGCGAAGCGACGTGACACGAACGTCAAGTCCAAACAGCTGCTGTACGTTGATCCTCGCAGAAATGTAGGGCTCCCATCATTAAGTAGAGACAGTTCATGAGTCGATACAAATGAAGCCAGCCTCCGGCCCGTGGTATTGACTTTTGAACTTCCCCAGATTGGGTGGTGGGCGTTGAAGTCTCCTATAATTAACCACGGATCCGGGACGCTCGAAAGAATGTCATCCAGTCTTTGGCAATCAAAACGGGCTGAGGGAGATAAGTAGACACCTATTAATGTGAAGGTGAGGGTTTTCTGCTTCACAGTCAGGCAAACATATTGGTTCTCATCATGAGGCGACACAGGTTGAATGATGTAGGTAAGCTCCCGACGAATATACACAATGACCTTGCTGCTTTCGTTTCGGGTTTTGGACGGGATTGATTCGTAGCCAGATAGCCTGATCGGGTTTGATAATTTCGGTTCACATATTACGATGATTGGGAAAAGGTTAGAAAACACGTACTGACGAAAATCGGAAATCCGTGATCTAAGTCCTCTTGCGTTCCACTGGATGACTGATGCTTCTCTGACGTCTTTGCGGAACGATTGTTGATCTCCTGCCATGACTCTACGCGAGGGAGGCGAGGACTGGGCTCAGCGCGTCCAACACCTGTAACCCGCTTCGAGCGGTTGGAGTTCCCAGGCTTCTTAGTATGTCTGCCATGACAGCGACGAGGGATCGTAACATCGGGATGATCTGTCGATCGACCCTTGACACATCCTCAACGGAAGTAGACTCGGTGGAAGGTGTAGGGCGGCGAGGCCTCGCAGGAGGCTCCTTTGCAGGCTGTGTACGCGGAAGCGTAGGCCACTCATCCGCAGCTGTGAGCTTCTCCACTTCTTTTCGCTTCGTGCTTACTACTTCACTCGTGCTCGGAGGAAATGGGTTATGCGCAACACTCTGTCCTCCACGCCTCCGTCGGCGACTACGTCGCCGCCGTACCCTTTCAGCAGCCTCTCTGTGGGTTGAATTGTCCCTAACCATTTGTTTGATAATGGCGATTTCCTTCTTAATCCGAGGGCATTCCTTGGATGCAGCATCATGCGGACCATCACAGTTTCTGCACTTCAGACTTGTTGCCCGACATGCGTCTGCAGTGTGCGGCTCAGCGCATCGGGGGCATACTGTGGTGTTTGTACATACACTCTTGATGTGACCAATTTTCATGCAGTTATGGCACTGGAGTGGTTTAGGGACAAATGGTCGAACAGGATGTCGGAAGTGTCCCACTTTGACATGCGACGGAATGGAATCTCCTTTGAACATTATCTTTACACATCGGGTGTTTCCGAGGCGAAGTACATTCGCGATGAGAACTCCTTCGTTCGCTGGTTTTATGAGAGTTGGGAGGTCCGAGTTTGCTATGGCCAAATCAATGTCGTAGATTACTCCCGCCGTGCAGGCACCGTCCATTGGAATAACCGGTCGTACTTTGATGCCTCCCAAATCTGATACTCTGCGAAGCTTGTCTATGGCGCTGGCAGTCATTGTGTCCACAGCTAGAATATTCTTCCGCGTGTTCACCCGGATATCCTTAATGTCGTTTGGTGCTACCCCCTCAAAGTACATAGAGAGAGCTTGCCTGTTTACTGCTCGAAGGCTGATGGTGGAGTCCTCGGGCATGAAGAGGATGGTGTGCGGCCAGCATTCTCCTTTTGACTGAGACGTTAATGTCCCTGCTGGTGAAGACGACTTGATACTTCTTCTTTTGGCCTTCCTGCTTCTCACGGTCTCGAAGTCGTCATCCGACGAGTCGTCGCCAGTGGCCGAGTACAGTTCTGTCTCCTCGCTGGTGCTCGAACAGGTGCTTCGTTTCCGCGACGAGCTTGCCAAAAGTGGTCTATGGTCGGACATAGCCGCAGAAGGCTCCACGTCCACAGCCATGATGCAGTGACTATCACCGTTGGCCTCACTGGTTCTGGGCCAGGCGCGCTGATTTACCGAGGAGCTCGCCATAGCAGACCTCTGGCTGGGCGGACCAGTGGATGACTCCGCGTCCGTCGCCTTGGGGCAGGGAGCAGCGTCTCCCGTAGAAAGCGAAAAACTTGATAACAATGCTCGGAGCCGAAAGCAGAAGCGTTCTATGAAGAGACACTTCGTCGTCGTCTATAGAAGAAGCTCATTTGGTAAGCTGCGTGAACGTAGTACTGCGATAATATATAAGTACAGGAAGCCGCTGTCCACAGCGTATTAGACATTGTTACTGCGTAGACCACTATTGGATCCCAGAAAAACCAATACCTAAATCATCTTTCAACCATATGAAGTTTATTTAGTGGGTAAAAAATGGAGATTTCTCTGGGACATTACGCAACGTGTTGGTCATGCTACAAAAACTCTTAAACTACCGTTACAAGCACAAAAATTCTTGTACAGCCTTCTTATGATCAGAGTATGAACTTCTAAGTACTCCGACGTTTGGGTAATGGTACCATTTTTTGTCAGGCTATACCGGCTCTAATCGCGTGGAGAAACGCACAGTTGATCCCCTTCAGTTTTTCGTTGGCTTGTTTTCACATCGCAGATCACTTGGGTTCATTTTTGTTTTAGGTAAATGTTTGCTTAGAACTATCACCTTTTTTAGCTATCGTTTGGTGGACGCCTGAGATTCGCTCTAAACAGGAGAACGTGCTGGAGTAATATGGACGCACGCGTATAACCTTCTCAAATGCTAGCCTTGCTTCCATTCACGGTGAATTCATGAACCATGCCGCAAGGAAACGAGTGTCTCTGCACGTAACTATAGCCGTTTCTAAAGTTCCCAGAATATCTACTGCAAGTAAAGTCACGAAGTGCTCACTACGCCATAATTAATTCTTTCTACGATTGCGCGAAGGGCCCACTACACGTCTTTCTGGCTACACGTGAACCTATGCAGCTGCTCATGTTTTTACGCTTTCGCTGGTAAAGGTGATTAACCATGTCTACGTACCTTGTAAAAATGAGTCTTTCAAACATCTGCTTTTTGCATAATTCAAGCGCTTTGAAAACTACGCTTCTGCCACGCAATAATACAAATGCTCCAAGTTCTCCCGCTAGATGACATTCATGTACTGTTTATTTAGGCTCGAAGCTGCTTAGGGTGTCGGCTTATCTGTCTTTGTCTATCGTAGCCACCCCTAGAACTCAGAGTGCTCACTAGATGGCGCTGTGGCACTCGCTCACCTCAGAGCAGGGGGCCAGACCAAAAAGAATTATCGGTTAAGAAGAAGGTGAAGGAAGCTGAGACCGATATGTGGAGAATTCGCATGATTAAGAAGTCCGCACTAGAGATCTATCGATTTTTTCAGCAGGAAATTGCCAAGGAAAGAATCTATGATAATACTCGCGGTAGTTCCCTACAGTTTGAGGCCAGGACAGGAGTATTGCGAACAGAGACATATCGGGCCAAATACGAAGGAGGTAGACACGGTATGCAGTGCGTGTGGAGAGGAAGAAGAAACTGCCGAACACTTGATAATGTTCTGTAAAGGGCTTCACCCTATTGTTCATGATGATGGCGCAGAGTTTTTAAAAGCACTGGGGTTTAGGGAAAGGGAGGGCAAAATAGACGTTAAGTGGGTAGAATTAGCTAGAAGTAGGTTATCTGGTTGGTGACTAAAGTCAAGGCACGAGTGAAAATTAAACCCTTCACTGCAAAGTATGAATCCTCAACCTCACTATTTAAAGGAGAAAAAAAGTAAATCTAGTTTTTGGTTCCTTAAGTATTACGGCTTGGTGGCGCTAGCCACCGCTCAATCTAAAAGGTGCAGCCATATCCATCCATCCATCCACCACTAGCTAGTTGACGCGGCAGTAACTACAGAGCGGAGGGCGCAAGTTGGTGGACAGAGAGCTAAACCAGGACCTGACGTTCATACGAGGCGTATCCAATCAACAGCCTTATTATTCTAGGTGGTGTTGACCCAACACGGTGCAATACTGGAACGAACGCCGAAAGAAACTCTTTGCAATGATTCGCCAGCTGGACAAACCGCACGCGTTCCTCACGCTTTCTGCTTCGAAAGTAAACTGGGACAGACACCATGAAACTCTGGAACAGCTGCGAGTGGGATTCACGGTTTACCCCGATGTACCTCCTGAGTTTCACCCAATCATGATCATTCACTCCATAGATATGCTGCGATTTTTCCACCGCAGCAGATTCGAGCAACGACATGGGTCTGGGATTGAATACCTGCATTTTATAAAGAAGACCTGGCTTCGTTTCTAACTCGGGCTCAACAATTTTATTTTTTTTATTTTATATGTATCTTTTTCTACTTTTGTCTCACGAATAACGTTGATAATTTGCTCTCAAGAAACGACACCGACGTGGGTGCCGACACCAAAATTTCTGCGAAACAAGCTCTTTACCATTGTGCCGTTACGATTGACTGACATAGTGCTTCGAGTGCTTACTGAAGTTTGTTTCACTGACACTATTCATAAAATTAGAATAGTTATTATCATGCTTATTAGTCTTATTTCGATGAAAAGCTTTCTTGGTAGTGAGGCAAAGTTTTCCCAATGCGATTTTTCTATAAAACGAAAAGGTATAAAACATAAAGCGAAATCTAGTGAGTTCTCCAATGGTTCATTCAGGCCACACAGCAGTGGTATGTACTTCAGTTCAGTGCATTTCACTCCAACACTGTGTTCATTTTATTTCTCGTTTTTCGCTATTTCACTAACAATTATTGCCTGATCTGTTTTTCTTCCATCTTACAGATATGAAAAAAAAGTGGAGACGTTGCAGATTAGTGATAGCGAAAATTAACGTTTACAGACTGAACGTATCACTAGGAAAATTTCAGTTTTGTAGCGGAGTAAAACTAGACAGTTTTTTGTAATGGGCGTCAAAGAGAAAAGCAGGCTAACCAAAACACAAGAAAGAAATTGGAGAAATAGATCGAACGTTGAAAAACCAACTGCTCAGCCGCGTCTCTCCCTTTTTATTTCGGTTATCGAGCAGGAAGACCCATTCCGTCCTCACAATAGAGGCGAAACACGTTGGCGATGAATTTGACGGGTAAGCAAAAGAAGAAAATAATATAGAGCAATCTGCGCTGATGCCTAAACAAAAGCGAAGAATGCTACGATGACACATGCAGCGAGGACAGCTACGATGCTGGAAGCCACGAATAAATAAGCAAACAAAATCGAAATATTCTCTGACCAGTAAACTTTCTTTTTCGCCACCTTATTTATTCTGAAACGAAGCGATGAGCGAGAACGAAACAGAAGCCTTTAGTCCTGAAACGAAATTGGATTCTCGGCTCCACTCGTGACAATTTAATATCCCCCTGCACGGTGGGCTGCGCGCGGAGAACACACAGCAGATGCAATACATTCCTGGACCCAGCAAAGTGAGGGGAGGAAAGGGCCATTCACGGGCAAATGTGAGCTAACATTTTTTTTTTTCGGAGTGAGGGCGATTGCCTAGCCGTCCGCTCACTTGTTCGCTACGCTATCATCTCAGATGCTAAGAAATATAAAAAAATAAATTCAGATAAAGTACTGCCGGGGGAGGTCGGAAAACCGTCTCCTCACTCTCCTTAAAATGCACGTGCGTTCAGGGAAGCCAAGCTGTTGGAAGTTTACGCTTTTAGTTCTGTTCACCGGGAATTCTGGACAGCATTTGTCGACGTTGTAGATCACGTTGTTGACTGGCTTTGTGAAGCGAGAACATTATAAGGCTGTTCCGTGATTGGATGGCCCCCTGGCTAAACTGATCTGTGCAGTTGTGATTGGCTTGTGTAGTAGATCGTGGAGAGCTGCAAGTTGGGTTAGTTGGCGTTAATTCATCGTCAGGACAGCACTTAGTTAACATGACGAAAAAAATACGGGATAAAAGACGACGTTGGCTTCTGTCTTCTATTTTGTCTTCTTGTGTCTCTGTTAACTAAGCGTTCTCCTGAAGATTAAGTTGAATAATACAGAAGAACATATAGAAAAGGTGCGGAAAACAGAATCAAAAATAGGTATGGAGGTCGAAAACGATTGTTTGAAAAAAAAATGCAGAAAATAAACACGATGCTTATTCTAACATAGTTATATTTAAATAAAATCGTATTCTAACTTTTTTGGGCATGAAAACCACAATATAAATGTGAGATGCACCGCAGATGGTGGCTGTGAATCAATATGTACAACTTCCCGTTTTTAACGTGTGCCTTGCTTGATTCATTGCGGTGCTCTTGTGTTTCTTCCTTCCCTTCCTGCATCTAAACCTGAAAAACTAGCCCTCATCCTAGAGCACAGAAATGCACTGAATCTTCCGCTAAGCCACCTCGGAGGTTAGTTTTGGTTAGCTACCCATCGCATAGAGAATGGGAAGGTAGATCAGGAGAAAAATGGTGTAGGAGCCGAAACGAGATAAACCAAATAAATTAGTTAGCAGTAGCAGACCGCAGCTTTCTTTGTTAATAATGCAGGTTGGGAATCAGGGGCACGCTGATATAAACTTCTGCACGCTAATGCTGGGAGAGTACTGACTTGAAACTATCTATCGTAATTTTGAACGGCCGTCCCTGTTCGCCTAGCAATGTGCGCATCCCTCTGGTAATGGTAGTAATAGGACGAGGGGAGATAACGCCAAATCGTGGAGATGTCTCATTGCAAATCAATGTGTTACATGCACTGTTAGCCGTTTTGGTCAGAAAAACGCAGGTTGTGCTAAATACACCCCACATTGTGCAATCGGAACCAATTACGTTGTGGTAACCCAGGCTGTAGAAAACGATGCAAATTGTGGGGTAAACTTTGAGTTTTTTTTCCTGACGATAAGATAACAAGCCTGTCTGAGCAATCGAAAACTATCTTTTCTTTGCATATATTCCTCCTCTTAGAAAATAACTGAATGGGACATCATGAAAAACTTCTAGTTCCATAAGGACTGGAGTGGAATGGACAAATGTATTGAGTGAAACTGGCGACGTGATGGGAGGAGACGTGGTTCTGTGACGGCCACCTTGTTACATCTCTACACTGCGCGTTACGAATTTTATCATGCCTGATGGAGTGGTTAGCAGATAAACGGATCCAGGGTCGCGCTTAGAGCCCCAAAGAATGTGTACGAGGTCAGTGATTGCTCCGCATCTGGAGCATTGTTTATTGGAAACGCCTGGGTATTGACGTTTTCTCCCATGGCTTCATTTCACGTCCCCGCAATCTGTTTTGTGCCGTGGTAACCATACGTCAACGCCAAAAAACCCACTGCAGACGTATGGACATCAGTTTTGTACAGCCGTGCCATACTCCAGAAAAAAAGGTGCTTCTTTTTCTACTTGAAAAGATCTGTGAAAGAAGGTGCTCCTCCTTCTCCTTGAAAAGATTTGTGATTGGCCATGTACGTCTGTATAGGCGTGTCCACGGTTGTGTCTAGAATTTGTTTAGCTGCTCCTGTAGCTGTGGTTTTCAAGTACGTTATAAAGCAAGCATTTTGTCACAACTCAGGCATTTTTGCCAGGTCATCCATTGGCGTCACGTAACACAAAAATTGGCATATGTGAAGCTAGCGAAACGGCCGAGAGCGCATCATCAGTGTGGCATGTAGTCATGTTATTACATGAGACGAATTTCGTGATTATCATGTTCGGATGTGTCATTTACCTATGTCATCCGTTCGCGTCACGTAATACCGAGTTTGGTACATGTGAAGCTAGCGAAACGGCCACGAGCGCATCATGAGCCTAGCAACTATAGACATGTAGTTACATGACACGCATCTCATGTGTATCATGTTTGCACCCGTATCATACCTTCGTCATCCGTTCACGTCCCGTAATAACAAATTTGGTATAAGTGAAGCTAGTGAAATGGCCGCCAGAGCATCACGAGAGTTGCATGTAGCCATGTTGTTACATGACACGCATCTCAAGATTATCATATTTGCACCAGTCACATACATTCGTCCTCCGTTCACGTACAGTAATACCAAATTTGGTATATGTGACGCTAGCAAAACGGCCGTAAGCGCATCGTGAGAGTGGCATGCAGTCATGTTGTTACATGACACGCATGTCATGATTTTCATGTTAGACTCTGTCGCTTGTGTTCGCCATGCAATCATACCATGTGAACAAAACCACTGCAAGAGCGGCAAGACCATAAAATGTAAATCATGACATTCTATGATATACATATCATGATTTTCATGTTATGACTAGTCAAATATGTTTTTCATACAGTCATGTTATGCCACACCAAGTTTGTTATTGATACCATTATCGAAACTGCCAGGAGAGCTAAACGTTGTAGGCGGCTAGACAGACAGACAGACAGACAGACAGACAGACAGACAGACAGACAGACAGACAGACAGACAGACAGACAGACAGACAGACAGACAGATAGATAGATAGATAGATAGATAGATAGATAGATAGATAGATAGATAGATAGATAGATAGATAGATAGATAGATAGATAGATAGATAGACAGACAGACAGATAGATAGATAGATAGATAGATAGATAGATAGATAGATAGATAGATAGATAGATAGATAGATAGATAGATAGATAGATAGATAGATAGATAGATTCAAAGCCGCCGAAGTTCGCTAGGAAATGCTTCGCATTTAAAAGGCATTGCTGCAAAGATTCCGGCTTACCGCGCAAGGCTATCATGAGAAATTTCAAAAGGCACGACCGGAGGATGGAGAAACTGGAAGACAGCTAGCTGCAAGACTTTCAAGATACTTTGATCACTGGATTGATATGGCCAGTGTACACAGAACGTTCGGCAACCTCCGAGACCACATGATGGCTGAACAGTTTCTTCACTGTTGCCATCTGAAGCTGTCCGTATTCCTTAAGGAACGTGAATGCAAGTCCCTTCAGGAGCTTGCTGACGCTACTGACCGCTATCTTGAAGCGCAGAACCTCTCCAATCTGGGAAGAGTACCGGAAGATGTGAAGGAATACAACAAGACTACCTTAGATGCCCAAAAAAGACAACCCTCGAGGTGCATTATGTTCAACCGTATCGGCCACCAAGCTCATGAATGGCACCGTCCAGCAAAGGAAGGGACGAAGTGCAACATAAGTGGAAAAAGTAGTCATAAGAGTGAGAACTGCTGGCACGCGAAGGCACAGAAGGGGCAGAGCTCTGCATGCGTTCATGAGGCCACAGCCGACCAGCGTAGTCATCCTCCACGTGACAAAGTTGTCCGACGCCAAGAGAGTAGACAAGACGTGAAGTTACGGAAACCTGTTTTCCTGTTAGATGGAATTCCAGTGGTCGGAGGACAAGTCTGTCTTGGGTCGAAGAGTAAGAGTTCTCAGAGATATAGGCAACAATACAGCAATTATACGAAGAGACTTAGTTCCAGACGATTGCTAGACTGGAGCACTAAGCCGAGTGGTGTCAACGGATGGATCCGGTAAAGAGGTTCCGGAGGCGAGAATAAGTATCCATACACCATAGTTTAGTGGAGAAATCGAAGCATTATGTATGGATAAACTTCTCTATGATGTTGTTTTAGGCAACCTTCCTGGCGTCAGAGAACCAATCGAGCCAGATCCCAATTGGAGATGCACTGTGGTTGACGGAAGCGACGACATATTGGCAAACTCCTGTGTAGAAGAGATGCCGCACAACGTTTCCGCCACAATCAAACCGCAAGAAGGCAAGATAACTCAATTATGTGTACCAGCCATAAAGAATGGTTATGTAGGTAAAGAGAAGCTCACAGAACAACAGCAAAACGACAAGACGCTGAAATCACTGTTCGCTAAAGTCGACAGAAACTTCAAGTCGCAAAAAGGACACTCGTATTCGTCTTTTGAAAAAAGGTGGACTTTTGTACCACAAGTATGAACTTGCTACAGGATGAATATTCTACCAGTTCGTCGTGCTAACGTCTTTCAGAAGGTCAATACTGGAAGTTGTGCACGAAGGTCTTATGGCCGCACATCAAGGCATACGGCGAACAACAGATCACGTCTTGACAGATTTTCATTGGCCAGATCTGCATGAGGCGTCCAAAGATTTGTGAAATCCTGCGATCTGTGCCAGAAGACAACACCAAAAGGTAAAGTTGGTGTTGCTCAATTGGGCCATATGCTTCTCATACGTACGCCTTTTGAGCGGGTGGCAGTCGATCTCATCGGTCCGTTAGCACCGATATCGAAACAGGCAAACCGATACGTGCTCACGCTTATAGACTTTGCCACTCGCTATGCAGATGCAATAGCACTCCCTGCAATTGATGCAGTGCACGCGGCAGAAGCACTAATCGAGATTTTTTCTCGTGTCGGTCTACCGAAAGAGATTGTCACAGACCAAGGGATGAGCTTTACATCAGAATTGATGAAAGAGGTTGGTCGCCTTTCAGCTATCAAGTTTCTGCGGACGACACCGTGCCGTGATATGGCGAGTGGACTAGTTGAAAAGTTCAATGGAACCCTAAAGACAATGTTGAAAAGGATGTGCCAGGAGAAACCTCGTTCTTGGGACAGACACCTTGCACCCCTACTATTCGCCTACAGAGAGGTACCGCAAAAGAGTCTGAGCTTTTGCACCTTTCCAGTTGATTTATGGTTGGCACGTCGGAGGTCCGCTGAACGCCCTAAGGGAACTATGGACCAATGAAAACATCGATTACGAAATTCGCACCACGTATACGTACCTCGTCGATCTGAGGAATCGTCTTGAAGATACGCACAAGCTCGCCCATGAGAAACTGGACAAGGGGCGAGCAAAACAGAAATTTTACTGTGTCCGAAAGAGCCGTCCGCGCAAGTTAAATGTGGATAATAAAGTCTTATTCTTGCTGCCTACTGACACAAACAAATTGTTAATGCAATGGAAAGGTCCATTCGAAGTCATCGAGCGAAAAACGACGTCGACTATGTATTGAACTTGAGCGGTAAGATCAAGATATTCCACAAAAACATCCCGAATAAATATGACGAACGCGAGCTCATTCCCCCACAGAAGGTCTCAGTGGTCACTGAGATTAATCAAGATTCTGCGAATCTAGAGAAGGAGTCGTTCAGCGACAATGTTTCGCACGAGATTCCATTTCCCAGCCTTGTTCGTACACAGACAGCCACTGACGTGAAGGTATCGGCGGATCTGAACGCCGAACAATGCTCCCAACTTCGTGACCTCTGTCAAGAATACGAAGGAATATTTGCTGACCTGCCAAGAAAAACAGAGCTCGTTCAATGCGCACTACGCTTGAGTTCAGAAAACCCAATACTTGTTCCACAGTATCCTGTTACATTAGCTTTACGAGAAAACGTAGAAAAGGAGGTGCAAGAAATGTTAAAATTGGGCATAAATTATAAATCGCAAACGCCTTACTATGCACCTATTGTGATTGTTAAGAAGCCAGACAACTCGATACGCTTGTGCATCGACTTTCGAGAGCTCAACAAACTTTTGATTGCCGATAGTGAGCTCATACCAGGTATTGATGTAGTGCTTGCACTTGCAGGACAGAGCAAGTTTTTTTTCAAAATTCGACTTTACCAAAGGATCCTGGCAGGTGCCAATGTCTGCGGACAGCCGCGAAAAGACAGCATTCTCCAGTATATTCAGGTTGTACCACTTCCTGCACATGCTATTTGGAATCAAAACAGCCCCAGCTGTTTTCGCACTACTCATGCGAGCCGTCCTTGGTGACCTTCCAAATGTCTATCACTATTTCTATGACGTTGTTATTGCCACAAACACATGGAGTGAACATCTAAGAACTCTGCGACATGTGTTTGAGAGAATCCAAAAGGCATGTCTGACTATCAAGCCCAGTAAGTGTGAAATAGGAGAACGAAGTCTCTGTTTCCAGGGTCTTCGAATTGGAGATGGCAAAGTTGAACCTTTACTCAAGACTCTCGATAAAATTCTAGCCGCCAAGCGACCAGAAACTAAGAAGGCGCTTCAGTCATTTTTTGGGTTATCTGGGTACTTCAGAAAGTTTATACCCAACTAGGACGAAATCACGAAGCCTTTAACGGATCTTACGCGAAAAGGGCTTAACACAAACATCGCCTGGGATCGGATCAAGAACAAGCTTTCACCATATTGAAAAGTAAGATTGGTAAAGCTCTCATCCTACAAGCGCCTAAAATGAAAGAATAATTTGTACTACGCACGGATGCCTCAAACGTTAGTCTAGGTGCTGTACTGCTAAGCAAGGCAATGATACCTTGTTACACCTTGTTACTTACGCGTGTCGCAATCTTTCGCCAAGAGAAACACGGTACTCCACCATTGAAAGGGAGTGTTTGGCACTTGTATGGGCAGTACGGAAATTCCACCTCTATCTGTATGGCATGCCATTTATCATACAATCGGACCATCAACCTTTGCAGTACCTAAACTCCACCAAACATCTAACTAATAGAGTATTACGCTGGAGTTTACTCTTGTAAGAGTACACTTTTACCGTTGACTACATCAAGGAGTGTGATAACGTTGGCGCCGATTATTTAAGCCGTGTATAAGGGTGCCGGACATCTCGTTGTGTAGTACACAGACGTTTTCCACGTACCGTCTTGCGACGTGACATTGTGTGCACATCCAACTGGACGTTATCCTTTCGTGAATTCCTCATGTCCACTGACTTTCATACAACACCCCTGTGATATTTGTTCTTCACTCCTACCCATCAGAAAAGTTGTAAACAACTTTCTTAAAACCCGGGGTATTGTGATAATATGGGCAGAAGAGTGAAGACGACAAATAAGAGCGCATGAGATCGGGTAGCGTGTGACAGCGTTCGAAGCGGCAAAGCGGACAAGGACAGACGGTTCTTGGCTGGACGACCGGTCCGGGGAACTAGGAGACGTCCACTAGGCGCTGTACTGTCTTGTGCTCCGGCTGGGTGACTGGCCCAGGGACAAGGTGATCCGCTGCTGTTCCGGCTGTCGTTCCTGACAGCTGGACAACTGGTGAGCGAGGCGTCGACTACGGCTGGGTGACTAACCCAGGAACCAGGCGAGGATCCGCTGTTCCGGCTGCCGTCCCGAGTAGTTACGAGTTCCCGTTTCCTGGGCCCACTGGTCCTGCTGCCATTCCGGGTGGCTGGCACGACCCAGGTGTGCTACTGGGACGAACGCGGCGGCTGAGAGCTGTTGCTCTAGTGCGGAGCTTCCGAGCGACCACTATCCTCCTACTGCTACTGCGGCAGAAGGCCGTGAGATGGCGTGGGCCAACTCACGTTGAACACGTCAACGGGACAGACGGCACGTCACCCCAAGCGATCGAGGTCCGAGCCTAAGCAAAGAATGGCGAGAGACTTCTAATTTAGTGAGAGATTTCGTATAGAACTGCATGTGACAGACTATGGTCTAGAGATGCTCCATTGATAGTTGCTTTTTCTGTGTAAATATATTTTGTGTGTGTGTGTGTGTGTGTGTGTGTGTGTGTGTGTGTGTGTGTGTACTCGTGGCTCGATTGGTTCTTGGCTAGCGGTCCTGGGCCCAAACCTGACACTACGTCACAGATTACATAGATAGATAGATAGATAGATAGATAGATAGATAGATAGATAGATAGATAGATAGATAGATAGATAGATAGATAGATAGATAGATACGCTCAAAGTCACCAAAGTTCGCTTCGCATTTAATATAGTCACAGAAGGTTAAAAAATCAATACTGCTCACAAAAGGCTTTACTTCATCTGCGTCACTCACGTGAGCCCATATTACTGTGCTGTCAAAAGCACTGTTATTTTTGGAAAACGAAATTGTCGGCTAACTTTTTTTTAAGTTCGGTGGCGAACGGGTCACACTCGTGCCGTAGGCTCTTATTCTCAATTTATTACTATCCTAATAAAATATTATATTTCCTCTGTTGGGTATTTCTAAAATCAACGGTCGGCAGCTTCTTACGCTCCTCTGATTAGTTAGTTTAGATGGGAGTATATAGTTACTCAAGCATGAGAGCATGCTCGGAAAGGCAAGGGAATATATACGTAGCATTAGACTACAGTTCATGGCTCACAGAGCCTCGATTCAAAAGAAATGCTCATAAAACGCGCGCACGTTTCCGTTCATCTATCCGTGTATGTGTGGGGTTTGAAAGAAAGCGCGATGAAAGATTGAAGGAAAATTGAAGAGGACAGCGCAAAATAATGTGTGTAGTTAGGAAGATGCACCCCACCACACCTCCTTCCGGCATAACACCGAGGCATTTCTCCCGCAGATATCGCTAAATATACGCTCGCATGTCCTGCTGGTCGTATTACGCGAAGGAGAAAACAGCAAATGGTATCGCATGAAGCAGGAATAATAAACTCGGCGCTGCACCGATATCGAGGTCACTCAGCATCACTGCGCCTCCTTTTCCGTAAATCATTCCCGGCAGGAGGCTCCGGCGCTATCCAGTAAATTTTCACTCGCCCGGAGCCTTGCAGCCGAGAGACTCTAGTTCATAATCAGGTATATGAAACCCTTCTTCTCGCGACCTTCCTTCCAATATTTTCTTTGTTTTTGCCCCCAATATTCCTGTTTCGATTTTGGCGGCTGTCGAGTATACACAGGCGGGTAATAATGAATTGCCCTTGCGTATTCCAGCGAAGCGATTTCGAGAACTTAAGAGAGAGAGAAGGAGATAAAAATGAGAGAGAGACCACTTTTCGCGAGGTAAACTGAAAAGGCTGATTGACAAAACATTCCATACATACATACACGAAAAAAAAATGAAGAAAAAGAACAGGAGTCGTGCGATGAATGACGAGCCGGCGTGTCTCGTAACTTATGTTCAGGCCGGCAGAGCTATTGCACTGTTCATTATGTTTTTTTTTTCTTTTTTTTGCTTCTTTTGTGTGAGGGCAAGACGATGCCAGCAGTGTCTATGAAAAACGTGTACAGGCTAGGCACGTGGCACCAGCGACTGTAGCGTCCTGAAGCGGGAGGTTCTGCGGCACAGGGTAGCTGTGAACTGGCTTCTCTTGCACAGACGTCACACTGCCCTGTATAGCTGTAACTTCCTTGTACGAGTCTGCTTTCTTATGTGTCGCTATTTTACCCTTAGTGTCCTTCCATTTCCTCTACGTCTAAGCCTTTATTTTTGCCCCTCTCTATTTTATACTTCATCGATGCGTGAGAACCATGTGCTTGGATACAAAATATGAAAAAAAAAAGACTGAGAGAGAAGAAGAAAATTCGAAAGTGCTTCGGGTGTCGCCGGAACGTGACGGTGCCGGAATTTGATTTGAATTCTCGGGGCAAGGCGAGCACCGTAGGGAGTCGTGTGGCGGAAAATAGCAGTAATTCTCGCTGAGGAGGGAGAATCGTTTACCAAGCTGAACAGAGGAGCCGGCTTGCTGAGAAAGCTTTGCGAGCGCCTTCGCACGCTATATGCTGTTGAACTTGCCTTTTTCTCGTTATCTTCCTATTGCTTGTACATTCTTCATGGGTCTAACTCTATTTATAAGCGCCTTTCGTTGCGTATTTTACTTACTTCGCTGCCATAGCCGTCGCCGTAGTGCGGCGACTAGCGGCACAAGGGTCGTATGCAACAGGAACACGCAGTCAGTGAAAGGTGTCGTATATTTCAAAGGAGAGCAAGAGATGAGAGAACAGTGATTCGAAATAGAGTGGAAGTGGAGGTGGCATGAGATATAAGACCATGAGGACGAAGGGGTGGAAGGGTCCAAGCAAATGATAAGCAATCGAAGAAAACAGCAAAGAGCGGGAAGCAACTTTCTTTCATTTGTTTCTGGAGTGTCTTGAGATAGGACTTGAATGTCTTCTTACCCTCTCAATTGCGATATGATGAAAAGAAAGCATTGTGTCAATTTTGCAGCCTACGCTTTTTTTTTTGTTCTTCACGATGCCCTCCTAAAGGGAATCGGAACCTGATTTTGCAATGACACTGAGAAATTGGAAAAGAAAGTTTATAAAACAACTGCCAGCCATGCTAGGAATAAGCGCGCACGTCAGATCCGTTTCACTCGGCCTCTTCGAAGAAGCAGGCACGAAATTTGATTCCCGTTTTGCGTGAATACGTAAAGATGGAACGAACCGCATATGAAAGCAGAAACGTGCGTTGGGTAGCAAACGCGTATGCGAAGACAAAATTGACGTATAAGTGAGCGAAAATGTGACTAGTGTTGTATGAAACACGTACTCAGATGATAGGGAGGAAAGAAGAGTTTCGTATCTAAAATGACATTAGGCAGCTTCATGTCTCTGGCAAGTGTGACGACAAAAGTGAAAATCTTGTAGTCCTATGTGTTCTTCCATCAGTGTGCCTTAAGCAAAGAAGTGTCGGCTCCCCGCTGACGATTGAAAAATCTACAACGGAAGAAAACTTAATTTTTAAAGGTTATGTTGTCCAGAGTGCATTGTCTCTTATGAGCAGCTCTGTATGGCCATTTTCATTTTCCCACCTTCTTTCTTACCTCCACGTTCAGCCACGTGATTCAGCACGCTTCATATATTTCACTACGTCATCTACATTAAAGTTTCGTAGAGTAAGTAGGCATATAAAACTTGGTTTTGTAGCTTACCCAAGAGAGAGAGAGAGAATAACAATTTTTATATTGTTATTCTTTAAGTGTATTCTTCGGAATGGTCTCCTCCTTCCAGGAAACTATAAGCTTTTGCCAAGTCGACAGCCCTCCCCACAAGCTGACGCCTATCTTCGAGGGTGAGACTGGCTAAGGCTCACTCGCAAAGCTCAGGTGTGTGGTATGAGTTAGATTCTCTAAGGGGTGAGTGTGTACAACGCCGTGCGTACCTTATGGTAAAGCATGCCCTGTGCTCTACAAAAGTCGCACTATGGTGAGGACATGTAGGGAGTAAAGCGGTAATATCTATATGCGTCGGGAAAGCTGTTGGTTTGCTGTGCTCTTAGGATGCATTCTTGAGCAAGGGTAAGCATTCCGCATAGGGGTCAGGACATTCTTCATTACATCCTGCACTGTCACGTTATGTCCTGATATGAGAACAAAGACAGTGCGGAAGTACCTTGACACCATTTTTTTCTTGTCTCATAACAGCTTACACGAATGCGCCTCATTTCAAAACGTTTTTCAGTCTTAAATGCTCTTCTTCACTGGCTGGTTGGTTTCGGAAATATTATGCGCCACGTAATAATCAGCTGAGCTTTGCTTTGCCAAAGCCTAATGCCATCAGTCGCATTTGCATGCAAAGGCTCTAATATGTCATTTTCCTAATCAGACTTGAGCATTGTTAAAGATGATTTTTAATTAAATTGATAATGTTTATTTGATTTCGTTTACTAGCTGTTAATGCAATGGGTTCGAAAGGGAGCTTTGTTCTCACAGTTAGAAATGAAAAAAACTGAAAGGTAGAGTCAGTGAAAGAACAATAGAAAGGCGGCGAGGAAAGTACCGCAGTCTCACTGGGTGGAATTCGCAAAGCAATTGTTTTTGAATAATTCTTCTAAGCTGTACAATAACATCATCTTGGGGTTTTCCAACGTCAGGAATGTAGGGGTATGCTCTCTAAATCAGCCTGAGTCTGGAGCCACTTTTTTTAACGGGGCTCTATTATGCTGTTGTGTTATTTATTGGGCAAAAATGCACTCTGTGACCATAACGAGACGATTTCACTGACAACGACATTGAGCGCAGTGCTACGACTACAACAACATTCTAAAAAAAAAATTCGGCAGATCCCACGTACCTGGGAATCATCTTTATGCGAAACACGCGGAGGGAAGGTGACCGTGCTGTATTTTTTCGTTTGAGCAACACGTCATAAAATGACGCTAAATATATCTACAAATGTGGCACGCAGAGACATATGTTGAAGAGTTGCAGATGTTTATATAAACAACTTTCCACTTGCACAACTGGAAATGTGTTTTGGCAACACCAGAAGCTGATATGAAGCGCTGATGCTCGCGAAGATGCTGGTCCTTGACACTGCAACCTAAATCAATTTCAGCGCATGACACCTTGCCACAATTGACGTTAACCCGACGTGACGGCTGTATGAAAGGAGTACATATGTATTGTTTATAAAATTAAGTAGGCAGCACTGCGACCACCATTGACGTTTCACGAAGATTAGCGTCTATTTGAAAAGTAGCTCCGAGACCTGGCGTAGCTCTGTGGTAGAATGCTTGACTGCCATGCTTGACTGCACAATGCTTGTTGTGTTCGATTCCTGCTGGAACCATGAAATTTATTATTTGCATTCGTCGGGTGGCCAAGGCTACTTGTGTCAGCTTTTTCTTAACACTGACATTTATTCTTTGCCTTCGTTGGGTCGACGCTACTGATTTTGGGTATTGCTTAACGCTCACGCGTTAAAATTGACCATATGTGTTCTCGTCGTTCCTGGGCGTGTCAATTACCTGGGGTGATTGACACACCCGGTGATTGACTACGAGCGGGTATGTGCCACTGTCTGACGGGAAGTGTTTGACAACGTACGCATGGGGATCGTGACATCATTCATGTCTTGACCAGCGCATCATATTGGTCAAACTATCTTATGCTCCCATGCTAATTTTGGTGCACGCCAAGCTAAGGAGGTGACCACGACAGCACCCAAACGTAAGCGGCTAGATAGATAGATAGATAGATAGATAGATAGATAGATAGATAGATAGATAGATAGATAGATAGATAGATAGATAGATAGATAGATAGATAGATAGATAGATAGATAGATAGATAGATAGATAGATAGAAACGCTCCAAGTCGCCGAAGTTCGCTAAGGAATGCTTGGTATTTAAAACAAATTGTCTGTGGCTTGAATCTTCTAGGTCCTGTTAAAGAATGGAAATCTTGTTACACGTGGTGAAGCCATCACCGAACCTTAACGCGAGGCGTTCTTTCTCGCTTTGAAGCTCGTTGCTGTCGTCTTTCTGCACTGTTTTCCCGACTAGCTCACCGAAGTTCCCATTCGTCACTCGTTTCAGCTTGCCATGTTTCGTGCCGGTACATGTGTTTCCGCTTTATCTCATTATCATGCTGAGTGAGACCGGCAGTATTGTCCGACACGCTTTGCCGCCTTTGCCACTGAAACCACGCAACAGAAAGTCGGCACAAGTAGACCAACGTTCTGCCGACCCCTTCTATTGCAAGAACTTCGCACAACAGCTGAACTGAACCTCTCACCCGCTGACATGACGTTGCAGAGAAAGCAGAAAGGTTACCGAGATCAACCTGAAGCGAAGCGGGCTAGCGACTGAGAAGACTATGCGAACGGCGCCCAATGAGGCTATTACACTGTACGCTTGAAAGCGAAGCTCAAATGTCACCAGCTCAACAGTCTCGCCCGCTCGCCCGACGCTCGATCGGCCACCCGTCCACCTGCCGGCCAACTCGCTCACTCACTTGTTTGTTTGCCTTGTTACAAAGTGAGCGTGTACAATGACAAGGTAATGGGTTAATCTTATTTTCTTAGGGTCGTTTCAACAACACTGTGCGATTTGTGGCCACTGCCTGAAACGCTGCCTTCTCTCCGAACGCAACACGCTTCCACCTTCGCTCGTGCTTTGGGGAAGCGTTCATTATACTTAAAAATTTATGATTATTGGACTGAAGCAGCACGTAATAAATAGAATGTCATCGCTTCACAGCAAAACCAAAATACCGCTAGCCGGAGCCCCATCTGAACACTTAGAGGTCCCAGATTCGTACGGTTAGTTACTTAACCCAACAACGTTTGAAGGGTGTTCGAGGAAAATCGCTCAGAGAGTCCCCGGCCCGGCAAGTTTCCCAATGTGTGTACAGAATACTACTTCAGTCGGAGAAGTTCAAGCGCACAGTGTGAAGCTAAAGAGATGCATTGTTTTTTTTTCTTTTCCTGTATCATCTCACGTCGGCGTTCCTGCTCAGCGAAACCTTACGGGGCATTTTATATACGCCACTGGTAGCGCTTTCTTGTATACAATTTACCTCTGTCTCAACTTTGTTCTACGGCACAACGATGGACCACGGAGAATCCAAGGAGAAAAGGAAGCCGCTCTTTTTCACCTCTTATGAGTTTTCTCTACTTTGTGCCGCTTTTTATCCTGTACGTTGGTACTTATATATAAAATTGTATTTTATTTATAGGGTTTGCATTGACTCTTCCGCGGCGTGGTTCGACTTCGTGATTTATTTGACGCACTGTGGGCGACGTGAAACGCTTGCAGAGAAGTTGCATTCAGAAACAACACGGAAGCATTTTCTTTTCGTCGGCTTCCAAGCGGTGCTGTGGTCATGGTCGGCTTTTTCGATAGGAAGAGACGGCGAGATTTATTTTCGCTAGCCGGGGCAATTTCTCGGCGCGCTTGACCCATTGACTGAAGAGAGACGATGCGGTCTTGCCTTGTTTGCTACTTTTTCTTTTTCCCGTTGGGTATGTACTTCCACGAAATCATAAAGAGAAAGCTAGACAGGTTAACATTTATAGGCGCTGATCGGCTGTGGCGTGCATGAAACGGGATGGCGCATTCTGTGGAGAAGTATTAGCCCGAAGTTCAGTAAAAAATGAAGAATTCATACGCTTACTTCGTTCGAGCCACTAAACTTTGTGTGCTGCTTGCTGCGTTGTGTTTCTCAAGCGGGTGAGATTAAGAAAGATCCAAACTGAGAGAAAGTTGAGAGTAACCACATTTATTTATCAGGAAAAAAAAAGAAAGCGTTGAAATTCTCAGCTTAACAAATAGACACTAAGCATGATAAGCAAAAGTGCGACCAAAGGGAATGCTGGAGAAGTACCAGCCAGTGTCCGCAGTGTAGACGGCGTCTTGTTGACCTCTCTGGGGCATCTTGGCTTCACTGGTATAAAAGATAAGTCCAACGGTGTCAAGCCCCACGAGTCACGGAACAAATGCTAACTGAAGTCACCAATAAAAAATCACTATCTCCACAGCTTTGTGGTTCTTTTATTCCTCATGCTTGTTGTCGAGTATTCAAGTGCTTAAGTTCCAGTTCAGCAAAGGCGCACCATTGCTTGCTTGTGGTTTGAAGGTCCCATTCAGATCACGTCTTCTTGAGCGAAGGGGAAATGGTTGATGTTTGCTCCCCAAGTATAAGGCACAAAAAGAGCAAGACAGTTATTTTTGACTATCTGTTTGCCTTACTTCGGCGTAGACAACCATAAGAGAAAAAAAAAGACTAGCCCTAGCCTTCTTGCCATCTTCACCCTATCATTTATACAACGAAGCCGCATGACGAAATAATTCTATTACTGGCTAGAATTTAGGTTGCTAAGAAATTCTCCTAAATTCAAAAAATAATAACGATCAAGATTTTTCTGCTTTTCGTGATTCACCTCATGAAGACATATCATTTTTGAGGAACGACTGTATTCAAAGAAAAATGGACAGTTATGCTTTCTGTTTTCAACACTCTTGCGATACTCAGATTACCGCCCACAGGGGCCTTCATAAAAAAAGGGGGTGGGAGTAGGGTCCACTTCAGGGCATCCCCACCATCCTCGCATCTTTTGCTTAAATCGCAGATAAACCCAAAATAAAATTGGAGTAGCTATGAGCACGATATTGCACTTGAAGCGTTGAGATCTTTCTCACAACGTCGTGCCTTCAGTCCACGGCTTTCTGAGGGCAAAGACAGGAGGTAAGCACTTCTTGGAACGCAACATTAAGTCCCACACATTAATCATCATCAAATACTTGCATTGCCATAATACTACGTAAACAGTTGCTGGACACGAGGTATTGAATGAAGATACGACGATGATTTGGCAATCCCTTCAATTTATTAGTGCTACCCCGCCCTCCTATTCCCTTCCTTGTGCGCCCTACTATGGATAGCTAGACATAACGTAGCCTGGCTAAACGCGCAACTATTACGCAACAACACCAAAAATAACGGTATAGAGAGGGCGAGAATCGCAGCACGCAGCTGATTGCCCGGTGCAGGGCAAAAATGGCGAGGGGATCGTGGCATTCTGAAGCGGCAACAGCGGCGGCCTTTACTGTTGCGGGGCGGTTTTGTCGGCGAGTATCGCGTTGACAATTACCGGGACGTGGCCAGGGTGCACGACCAGCGATAGTTGGGCGCCGTGGCCCTCAGACCGTTTCGAACTATTAATTTCGCCCGATCGGCTCCATTCGCGGCACGTCAGCGGGAAATACGCTGCCGCGTTCTCGGGGCTCCTTTCTGTACGCAATCAGCCACTTGACGCCAGCCCCGGATGATTGCCAGAGCCACGACAGTTCCGCGCACGTTGTTACGGTCGATACCGTCTAGCGCGCGTGTGCGTTCGCTCTTTTGTCTGTGACTGGGGAAGGTCCAACCGACATCAACAAGACGCCGCAGCGGTCTTAGTCCAGCTATACCCTGCCAGGATGCAGGTGGCAGCATGCTGGTACTCTTGCATCTGGTTTAGTTTGTCCTCATTTATCGCTCTCAGAGTGCAGCTTAGACTATACAGATGATGCAGTGAATGGATTCATTGGAGATATTGTTTTAATGGCGGGTACGTCGGCAAGGTGAAATTTTAGGCGCTAGCTGACAAGCTAATGGCTCGTGCCACGAATACTTGTGAATGCGATATGAACTAAAAATATGTAAGTCAGTATCTGGACATGCAACAGAAGTGCGCCTTTATTGTAAAAATGTCCGGCTTGCGAAAAGTTTTTCAACTACCACTTCTCACCTCTGTGTAGTTTGGCATAGCAATATTTCCATTTAGAATAGGTATATTGGCATATCTTTTATTTGGCTTAGTAGTAATGTTTTTTACTTGTAATGATGGACTATTTTTTTATTTTATTATAAACACGCTTGTTCACTCAGCAAGCAGTGTGAACAAGCGTGTTTGCTTGCGTTATTGCCTGGAAAAAGAAAGCTCTGCTTTTGTGGAACAAATATACCGAAAAAAAAATGGCAGCATATCCCTTTCCGACCCGGAGTCCAGTAAACTGGACATACAAAAAAAAGCGATTACTACAACTAAAAATCGGCCAAAGCGAAACCGAAACCAATTTTCAAGCTTTCCCCAGACCATGAGAAATATCTCAATTAAACTAGTTCCTGCCTTGGCCGCAGAGGCTTGAGGGAGCAGCACAGAGTAATGGCGTCTTACAGCGGCAGGCCGCCACGTGCAACGCGCTCAAGTAAGTGGTTTTTTAGAAAGAGTCATGTTTGTTTAATTGATGTAGCAAAATTTCGTCTTGTTAAATAAACTCAACTCGAAATGATGTTATTTAAAGATCGCCTCAAATAAAGGTAGTTTGTGCACAACGCGACAATATTTTTATGTCCAGTGCACTGGACACTGGGATTCAATGCTTGCGTTTCGTTGAAAAATATCCGTGAACGGAGTATTACGTTTGATTTTTAATACGTGACCCAGAAAATAATAGTTTCTAACTTAAAATTGAAACATTTCTGAAATTCATTGTTTTTTCTTGCAAACTAAGTTTGAACACACTTTGGTTGTGTTGTTTGCAGAAAAAGCGCTGACTGATGACGAAATCCAAGAACTATTGTTTGGAGACGAGTCAGATCTTGATGTGGATTCAGACTCGGGCGACCAAGCGGAAAAATTTCAACCGGAGTCCGCGCTTCATAGCGAAGAAAGCGACGAAAACGAAGATAGTTCCAGTGGAGATGAAAATGTCAAAAACAAGAAGTTTGAGAAAACACTTTTAGAGGAACGTACACGCCAAAAAGCTGCACAGTCCTGGAAAGTGCAAGCATTTTCGGCTCCAACTGACATCGAAAAAGCTACAGCTTTACTAGCCTGTCAGGAGCCTCAGACGCCTTTGACCTATCTTAAGGAGTACTTTGAGGACGACTTTTGGGAATTTGTAGCGACAAGAACTAACTTGTACTGGGTCCAGACAAATGAAACCACGCTAGGTATGACAGCTAAGGAGGCCAAAGCTCTCTTCGGCATCCACATCGTAATGGGCAGCCTGAAATTTCCTCAAGCGCGTATGTATTGGGCAGCAGCGACCCGAGTATCATTGATTGCTGATGCCATGCCGCGAGATCGATTCTTCCGACTCAGAAACGCCTTGCACGTCTGCAACAATGACAGCGACCAAGATGACAACAACCGATGCTGGAAGGTTCAGCCGCTTTTAGATCGTGTGAGGAAAGCCTGCCTGAAAATTTCGAGGTCGCATGCAGCCTGTGTGGATGAAGAAATGGTTCCGTTTACAGGAAGGACACAACTGCGTCAGTACGTTAGGGGCAAGCCAAACCTGACTGGACTGAAGAACTTTGTGCTTGCCGACCGTCTAGGGAGGGTACTGGACTTTGAAATTTACCAGGGTGCCACGACACCCATTCTCTCAGAGCACAAGGACCTCGGAATCAGCGGAGGGATTGTCATGCGGCTTGCTGAAACGATGCCTCCTTGGGAGGACTGCGTGTTGTGTTTTGACAGGTTTTTCACGTCGGTGCCGCTAATTGAGCGTCTTCTGAAGCAAGGAATGTTCGGTCACGGTACTGTTATAACGAACCGAATAAGGACAACCTTGAAGTCTGACAAAGAGCTGCCTGCTGATTGGCGCGGATCAAGCCACGAGAAGGTGAGCGCTGACGGCAAAATGGTTGTGGTTAAATGGATGGACACGAGGTCAGTTACGCTGCTGTCCTCGTGTTGTGGAACCGAACCAGTGGACACCACAAAGCGATACGACAAGAAGCAAAAAAAATATGTTGAAGTGGAAAGGCCAGCGTGCGTCCGTTTCTACAACAATCACAAGGGTGGAGTAGACCTGAACGACTTCATGATCAGCCTCTACCGCATAAGAATGAAGACTAAAAAATGGTCTGTTAAGGTCATTTTTCACTTCACTGATCTCGCTTTGGTGAACAGTTGGCTCAATTACAAGGAAGACACCAAAGAGGCAGGCTACACAAAGAGCCAAGTGCTGCATCTGCTAGACTTCAGGATACAGGTAGCAGAAGCTCTTATCAGAGTCTCCGAAGAAAGAAAACGCCGTGGACGGCCATCTGCGGATGCTAGTGGTCATTCTGAACACCACCACAGGGCTGCCGTCCAAATTCCCGGACCGGACGTTCGTTTTGAACAAGAAGGTCATTGGCCGGATCCGCAAGTAATGACCAACTCTCCTAGGTGCCTGCTTTCCGGTTGCAAGGCCAAGTCGCAAGTTCAGTGCTCTAAGTGCAAGGTGTTTCTCTGTCTGAAAGCAGGCAAGAACTGTTTTTGTGATTTCCATCACAAGTGAACGCCAGAATTGACCAAAAGTTTGCATGTTTTCACCAGCAGAAAGACAATGATGCAAGACCTTGCCGCAAATTGCGTGCTTCAAGTACAAACTTTTTTATATGAAGCCGGGCGACAACTATTTTTGTGATTTTAAAGCGAACTGAGATCCCAAGATTCCCCAAAGCAATATTTTTTAATCAGCATTGTTCGTTACATTCAACTTCCTTTGGAATAAATAAGTCCCAGTGTCCAGTACACTAGACATGGTTCTCATGGGTAATCTGTTGTACGTGGTGCCTTCATAATTTTTTTGCATGAATTCTGACAGCTTCTAAGCCAGAAAACATCCCCACCAATTTTTTTGATTGGTCATAAAAATTCGGGATTGAAACGGGTATCCACGGAGTGAATGATGGAGAGTGGGGCGAAGCATTCGTCCGTCCATGCATCCGTCTGTGTGACTGTCCATGCGTCTGTTCGTGCACCCGTCCCTGCGTTCGTTCATGCATCCGCCCCTGCGTCCGTTCATGCGTCCATCCATGCATCTGTCTGTGTGTCCGTTCAACACTCCAAGCCCCACCATCTCGCATCTTTTTATCATATATCGGGTTTGATCGGGTGCCACAAAAAAAACCTATAAAAAAATTAGAAGCAACGATAGGCGCAGGCCCACTTACTGACTGGATCGACAATTATCTGAGTAACCGAACACAGTATGTGCAATTCAATCGCGAAAGTTCTACCATAGCCAACGTTACGTCAGGTGTACCGCAGGGCAGTGTTTTTGGCCCCCATTTTATTTTTGATCTTCATTAATGATTTACCTGCTGGCATTGGTGTTAATGTGAGGCTTCTCGCCGATGATTGTATACGTTACCAGGAAATTAACGCCCCCGAAGATCATGTAAAACTGAACAATGCCTTGCAGTTCATATCTAAGTGGTGTGCTCTTTGGCAAATGACCCTGAATGTTAAAAAATCTGCCCTCTTGAGGATAACAAGAAAAAGGCAAGTATCTGAATTTGTTTACGTTATATATAACTCTCCACTTCCGGTAGTGACTGAACACAAATATCTAGGTTTAACTTTAACGCAAGATTTTAGATGGGATATCCACGTTAGTCATGTCACATCAGCTGCATTAAAACGGCTGTTTTTCCTTCGTAGAAGTCTCGCTTCCGCGCCACCTGAAACGAAACTTCTAGCCTACAAAGCATTCGTTAGACCTGTCTTAGAATATGCAAACGTCGCGTGGTTTCCCTTTACAAACAATCTCATAAATGCCCTAGAACGAATACAACGAAAAGCAATAAGATTTGTCTATAACAAGTACAGAATAACTGACTCACCCACAGAACTTTTAAAAAAAGCAGGTCTCTTAACAATAAAAAACCGCGCTAAACTGGCACGTCAAAAATTCCTATATCAGTTAGTTCACCAACAGCTAAACATAGACAGTTCAAAGTACATGTCATTTAAAGAAACAAGGCCAACACGACAAAAGCATTCTCAGACACTGAATGAATATTAGTGCCGGACGGACTGTCTGAAATTTTCTTTTTTTTCCACTAGCAATTCGCGAGTAGAATAACTTGCCAATCAGTATAACAAACAGTCAATCATTGGAAACTTTTTCATCCCTGCTCGAATGTTATTTATTGTCTTCAGAACTGACGAACACTGTTTTTTTCTTGTCCACTGTTTGAAATGCTCACTATTCTTTTTTTCAGTACTAGTTGGAATTGATGTCCTATGCTACTGAATGCATTTTAGTGGTACTGATGTAGTCATCAAATGTATTTCTGTCGGCTTTGTCTCACTCGTCATTATAATAATTCAGTGAGTACCCTCTGTATAAATCTTGCCCTTTCACAATGTATGTGCCCTTCCTGCAATAATCCCTAATTGGGATTGGCAGTATATATATATATATATATATATATATATATATATATATATATATATATATATATATATATATATATATATATATATATATATATATATATATATATATATATATATATATATATATATATGTATATATATTCTCCATATAGAAGCACCGCCATTCAGTGGACATTCCAAGGACTTAACGAGAGGTGGCGCACGCACACTTTCTTACGGCTTGCGCTTCGGGTCTACTTCCCACCTTCAACCACCTTGAGTTCATGGTATATAGTAGTTCACTGTATTCATGGCACTGCGGCCCAATGCTCGCTAAACCTTTCTAAAACCAAGGAGGTTACGCCCAGCGAGTATAACGTAGCAATCTTTTCCTGTCAGATAGTGCTCAATGTACATGCCAGTGGCTGCTAATGTGAAATGAGAGACAGGAGGATTCAGCTTTCAATTTCTTACGGCTTGCGCTTCGTATCTGCTTCCCCCCTTTAACCACCTCGAATTCATTCATGGTATATACTAGTTCATTGTATTCATGGTCCTGCGGCTCAACGCTCGCTAAACCTTTCTAAAACTAAGGAGGTTACACCCAGCGAGTATAATGTAGCAACCCTTTCTTGTCCGATAGTGCTCAATGTGCATGCCAATGGCTGCTAATGGGGATCGCAGCGTGCGCGTTGACTAAAAGCCGAATGCTCCTGTCTCTCATGCCCCATTAGCAGCCATGGGCATGTACATTGAGCACTATTTTTTATTGTTAAACAACGCACAGAAGAAATCTCTCACCGGCACCATCTTGGAGGTCAAATGTTATACCTATTTCGGGTATGTGCCACTGGTGGTTACGTACTACGAGGGATGCCCAAGCCACGCCATACGGGACGGCTTTATGCTCTCCCATAGTAGAGTACCTAGTACTCTAAATCGTTAACCACTTTTTTCTAAACACATGTGCCCTGTTACTGGCCTACGTGCCTACGTGCGCGTTTTCAGTTCCCTATGGCATGCATGCTCGTAACCTGAAGAGAGTATTTTAGCTTTATCGTCAGCAAGCTGTTATCTTCTTCGTTTTCAGTGGACAGGTATTGAGTATAGTTATACTTACCCTATCTTGTGTCGCCTCCCCGTTTTACTATGGACCATGATTACATGACGAACCATGAAGACATTGAACACCAACAAGCCGAGACGCTAAGGTGCTTCGCACCTAATACTTGGAAGTGTTATATGTATTAGCTATAACTATGTTTTCATTTCAACCAAAACAGACACCACCATAAGTCAGCCCCAGCCTGAAGAAAAGGCATGGGTGAACTACGAAGAGGTCTAACAAAAGTAGAGTCTCTAGGTTTTCTGCCTGAAAGAAAAACAAGAAATAAGGGGTGTGACGTCACGTGGACCACCTCCCAAGCCATGCCGTCTTGCGCATAGAGATTCCCAAAATAAACTAGAGGGCACTCTGGCGCTGCGATCGTTCAGCGACCATGGGAATGATGGGTAGTACACACATTTGCCTAGCCTTCGTACTTGCGGGCAGCGAATCGTACTTGCGGCTTTGTTTATTACTGGTTACGGTTTTGTTTTGAAAGAAAAAACAAACCCTTTTGAACTTAGGGACTTGATTCGAAATAGTAAGCTTAAAAGAATAAGGTTGTGAAGCGCAAATGGTGCACATTTGCTAATTTATGTTTTCGTGAAAAAACAGCTCCAAGCCACATGAACACACACGGAGCCAGAAGCATGCCAGAAGTACGAAAGTTGGACAAATGTGTTCACTACCCATCATTCCCATGCTCGCTGAAGCGCCGTGTGTTGCAACTCCCATAGATACTAGCGTCAGAGTTTCCTCTAGTAAGTATTGTGGGAAAATCTATGGTTTTGAAGCCAGAATTGTGGGCCCAACGCGTGACTTTTTGCGCAAAATCACGCCAGCAACGAGACTTGCCGATACTTCAGAGTACGGCGCCCGGTAGCTTTTAATTGAAATACGCTGGTTCAACGCAGACCGGCCGGCTCACGAGAGTGGTTCAAAGTTGGAAGAGCACCAAGAGCTCTAAAACCTACCGCAAGCTCTGACGTTTTAAGCACGTGTTGGGCCGACAAGGTGGGGTTCACTCAATTGACGTAATGCCCCCTTTGTCACTATATTCCTCCATGGTTTTGAGTGGCGAAGCTGTTCAAGCTATCGGTAACTCAATTGTGCTGCATCATCGCAGGTGGGAATGCTACTCAGGCATTGGGCAAGCGCCACAACAGTGATGAGCTGGTGCAAGCCTCAAACAAAACGTGTTCTATGAAGCTAACCTAACGTTTCAAAAGAAGGCTGTGCTATCACCCCTGTTAATAATGCGTTCAAGCAGCCTCTCAAGGCGGCTTTGATTAGAACATCTTGCTTGCGTGTCCGTGTTTGTGTGTTTCATTTAGGGGCGATGCTCCTTGGGGTGTGCGTCATTCCCTCGTAGTAGTAGTATGTTGTAGCTGCCACTTCTAGTTAGTTTTAAGAACTGCTCACTGGATGGCTTTGTGTATATATGCCCTTGGAAATGATATCACTATTTGGCATTAGTGGTTTTTGTATAAAATTCACAATTCACAGCATATCATCATTCACTCCGTAGATATATGCTGTGAATTGTTTCGTATTTGGTGGGATATATGTGTCAATATGTATATATATATATATATATATATATATATATATATATATATATATATATATATATTATATATATATATTGTTGCGCAGGCCGGGGAAGAAAACAAAGATGGGTGAACATACTGGCTGCCCCAAGCTGGAGAAAGATGGAAGACGACGACACTGCGATCGTCAATCTGTTGGCTGCTCCGGCGCTACCAGGAGGAAACGAGGAAACGTGCGCCAGTGCTGGAAAAGTTCTTCTTATATTGGAGTCTGTTGCGTACACAGAAATGGCATGCCGTAGGAGCTGTGCAAAGCGATGATAGCCTGGTGTCATTTCGCTGTTCATCTTTGAAAGTACTGAGGTCGGGAAACCTTGGTGACACAGAAGCTACGAGGTTGTCGAGTTCATCAGCGTCACACTCTGTAGTGCTCAGTGGCATGCGCGAAAGGCAATCTGCGCCGGCGTATCGTCGACTACATTTGTACGAGACTATGAAGGTATACTTTTGGAGCCGAAGTGCCCAGCGTGCTAGACGGCCGCAAGGGTCCCGAAGGTTGACGAGCCAACACAATGAGTGGGGGTGGGTGACGACTGTAAAAGGGCGTCCATATAGGTAAGACCGAAACCGCTGAATCGCGAATGCTGCCGCGAGGCATTCTTGTTCTGTGAGAGTGTAATTCTGCTCGGGCCTACTCAAGGAACGACTTGCGTATGCGATCACGTGCGCGCGGTTACCATAACGTTGAACTAGGACGGCACCAATTCCTATTCCGCTGGCATCCGTGTGCAGTTCTGTTGGAGCTGATGGGTGAGAAGTGTTGAAGAACAGCCCGCGACGTCAGGAGGAACTTCAGTTGACGAAAAGAGGAGTCGCACTCGTGAGTCCACTCGGAGGGAAAATTTTTCCGTAGCAAACATGTCAGCGGATACGCGACATCGGCAAATTTAGGTATACAGCGGCCAAATAGGAGCAAGGCCCAAGAACTCCTTAACTGAGCTCCTTAACAAAGCGCGGCGCACTGAACGTTTCACCGGCTGCTGTCTTCTGGGAATCTGGACGGATGCCATCCTGATTGACTAGGTGTCTGAGAACAAGGGGTTGTTGATCTCCGAAGTGGCATTTTTTTAGCTAAGAACACGGCCAGCGTTTCATATGCAAGTCAGTACAGTATTCAGACGTGAATTGTGTTCGCTGAAGGTGTGGCCAAAGTGACGACGTCATCGAGATAGCACATACAAATGCTCCACTTCAGGTCACGAAGAACAGTGTCCATAAATCGCTCGAACGTCGCCGATGCATTCCACAGTCCAAATGGCGTCACGTCGAATTCGAAAAGGCCGTCAGGGGTTACAAAGGCTGTGTTTCCTTTATCTTCAGGATGCATGGGAATTTGCCAGTAGCCCGATTTTAAGTCTACAGAGGAATAGTAAGAGGCCGAATGTAGACAGTGTATGGCATAATTAATACGTGGAAGTGTGTACACGTCTTTTTTGTGATAGCATTCAATCGGCGATAATCGACGCAAAATCTCCAGGATCCGTCTTTCTTTTTAACGAGAATTACTGGGGCTGCCTATGGACTTGCAGACTCTTGAATGACTCCGTTTTGAATCATTTCGTTCACCTGCTGATTAATAATCCGTCACTCGGATGGCGAAACACGGTATGGCTTTTGTCTAATCAGATAAGCCAAACCAATGTTGAAGATCTGACATATCCGAGAAGCAGGGATTAGGGGCGCATTGTCTTTGTGCGCAAAGTCGAATGATTGATTGATTTGTGGGGTTTAACGTCCCAAAACCACCATTTGATTATGAGAGACGCCGTAGTGGAGGGCTCTGGAAATTGTGACCACCTGGGGTTCTTTAACGTGCACCCAAATCTCAGTACACGGGCCTACAACATTTCCGCCTCCATCAGAAATGCAGCCGCCGCAGCCGGGAATCGAACCCGCGACCTGCGGGTCAGCAGCCGAGTACCTTAGCCACTAGACCACCGCGGCGGGGCGCAAAGTCGAATGCAGAAACATGCTTCGAAAGTACATTCACCAATGTTCGGCGTTCACTTGTGCTCAGCGACTTATTAACCATTGACAGAAGAGACGTTTCGAAACTGTGACTACGGTGCTCTTCCAGCGAATTTTAAGCTCGGTCACCAGTAAGGCCTCGTGTTGTCCACTGACGACGGCTAACTTTAGAGCATCTGGTAACACCACGGGTTCTGTGGAGATATTGACAGTCCATAAACCAGCGCGTTTACATCTGCTCGACACCACACAATGTGGTATCAACACATTCTTTTTCATGCAGTTGGTGTACACTGGTTCAACGTTGGCATCAAAGTTGGCGGAAGAGCTGTCGCTGCAACCAACAGGTACACAAACGGTTGATAACGGTGGTATGATAGTGTCGCCACAGACACACAATGCCGTCTCACCATCCACAGAGTTTTCTAAGAGTGCTGGCGGAACATTATCACTCAAGAACATTGTCCTTGTGTGGCAGTCGACAGTCGCACCACACTTCCTCAAAAAGTACAAACCCAAAATAACATCATGTGTCGCTTGCGGAATAATCACGAGCTCCGTTGGGTACACGTGGCCTCCGAGAAACACGTCAGCTTGACACACACCAACAGGATGCTGTGGCTCACCACTCACTCTGCAAAACTTCTAAGCTTGATTCCACTTAAATAAAACCTTCCGTCCCAAGGTATCTTTAAAACACGCACTCATGACAGAAATTGTTGCCCCCGCATCCACCAAAGCCTTCAACGACACATCGTCAACAAAAACACGTACTTTGTTCTTGAGCATCAACGCAGGAGGTATTTCTGATATTAGCTCTTTTTCATGCAGTTGGTGTACACTGGTTCAACGTTGGCATCACAGTTGGCGGAAGAGCTGTCGCTGCAACCAACAGGTACACAAACGGTTGATAACGGTGGTATGATAGTGTCGCCACAGACACACAATGCCGTCTCACCATCCACAGAGTTTTCTAAGAGTGCTGGCGGAACATTATCACTCAAGAACATTGTCCTTGTGTGGCAGTCGACAGTCGCACCACACTTCCTCAAAAAGTACAAACCCAAAATAACATCATGTGTCGCCTGCGGAATAATCACGAGCTCCGTTGGGTACACGTGGCCTCCGAGAAACACGTCAGCTTGACACACACCAACAGGATGCTGTGGCTCACCACTCACTCTGCAAAACTTCTAAGCTTGATTCCACTTAAATAAAACCTTCCGTCCCAAGGTATCTTTAAAACACGCACTCATGACAGAAATTGTTGCCCCCGCATCCACCAAAGCCATCAACGGCACATCGTCAACAAAAACACGTACTTTGTTCTTGAGCATCAACGCAGGAGGTATTTCTGATATTAGCACATCTCCGGCGACCTAACTTCCATCGGGCGCGCTTGCTAGTTTTTCCTGTGGCAAAGGAGACGTATTGCGACGCCGTGGTGAAGGAGAACGGGGAACACGAGGCGGTGGAGGCATCAAGCTCCTGTCAGATGTAGGGGAGTGGTTCTGGAAGCTGTGTGTCCAGTAGTCTTCGCGAGACAGCAGGTGTGTTGCCCTAGGGCCGTCGTGCGGTCGATCAGACGATCGTGTGGAGTGTTGTGGTGGGCCATAATACGTTGCTCGCGGGTCGTCGCGAAGTCATTTGGAAGGCCGTGCAAAGTGTGGTGGGTGGCCATACCGTGGGGCTACACGTCGATGGTTGCAAAATCGCGAAATATGTCCTGGGACACCACAGGAGTAGCGAACTATGAGAGGTCTAAACTCTGTTTGTTCGTCGATGAATCGAACATCGTCTTCCCTGGCGTAGTAGGTCGGTTCGTCCCGTATATCTTTGCCGGGCGTTGCAAAAAAGGCGGATGCTGAGGGTGCCGGTCATGGCGTGTAGCTGGCAAGCGTGGTGCTCTCCTTGGCTGAGGGAGTGCGCTGTACTGAACAGCTGCTGCACTAATCATCGATTGCCAAGGGGTCGTAGAAGGCGGCGGCGCAGTCACAGCCTCACGTGGCACATATACCGAATGTTGGTCGTTTACAGAATGGTGATCAACTGCTGAATGTGTCTGTTCTCTAAAGCGAAAAAGTTCTTCGCGAACAATCTGTCGAATCGTCGAGGACAGGTCTGGGCAGGAGCTCGTGTCGATGCTGGCAACTGTTGTAACATTTGTGAGCCGGCCGAACTTTGTAGCAATCCAGCGCATTTTCAGCTGTTCGAAAGTTCAGCAATGCCGAATGACGTCGGACACCGAGCTCAGGTGCTCTTTTCCGATGAGAAAACTATAGACATCCTCGACTATGCCTTTCAGCAAATGTCCTACTTTGTCTTCTTCTGACATCTGATCATTGACCACCTTGCAGAGCTTCAGCACAACCTCTATATACGAGGTACATGTCTCACCTGGAAGCTGCGTGCGTTGAGACAATGTCTGCTCAGCCCACTTCCTTTTGATGCTCGAGTCGCCGAAACACGCTTTCAGCTCCGCAACAAGACGTCCCACGTCGTCAGTGTGTCCTCGTAGTTTTCGTACCACACGAGCGCAGCACCCGTAAGGCAAAAGATCGCATTGCTGAGCTGAGCGGCGGCATCCCAGTCGTTGGACTTGCCAACTCGCTTGTACTAGGCGAGCCACGCGTCGACATCTCCCGATTTTCCTCCGAAGGTTGGCGGGGCTCGGAAGTAGGGCACGGAACCCATTGAGGGTGGCCTTGGAGCGTTAGATGGCTGATCTTGGGCCATTACGATTGGCGCGGGTGGGAGTCCAACAAGGCGGCGGCTGCGGCGAAGTCCTGGTAGTGAAGCCCCCGTCGTTGGGCTTGTCTTACTCAGCACCTCCACCAATCTGTTCCTGCTGCAGCATGTTATCCTCCGACATGGCCCACCTCACGTGATCATCAGTGATCGTGGACGACAATTTACGGCAGATATAGTAGAACGGCTGCTTAGATTGAGTGAGTCCCGCCTTCGTCAATCGTCACCAAACCATCCGCAAACAAATGGGCTCATGGAGCGCACCAACCACACAATTGTAAACATGCTCTCTATGTATGTGGCATCCAACCACAAGAACCGGGATGACGTGCTACCATTTATAACGTACGCGTTCAACACGGCTAAGCACGAGAAAACAGGCTATAGCCCCTTTTTCTTGATGTACGCACGACCGCCACGGCACACACTGGACACAGTTTTGCCATTCTCGGCGCACGAGAACCTCTCAATCTCAGAAATCCTCTGCCTTGCAGAAGAGGTGCGTCGTATTGCTCGTCTACGCACTTCGGCAACCCAGGAAAAATCGAAGGCACGCTACGACGTCCGCCATCGGCCTGTAACTTGCCATCCAGGCGACTTAGTTTGGCTCTGGACTCCGGTACGAAGACGCGGATTATGCCAAAAGTTCTTGGCCACATATGACGGACCGTTTGTTGTTCTCAAGAAAATCACTGAAGTCACGTACACAATAGCTCGCCTCACGAGAAGTGGTAGAAGAGCCGCTAAAACCCATCCAGCCCATGTCGCTTGACTGGAGTTGTACACACCAAGGTGAATCAATTACCTCGCCCGGCGGTCTTCGTCTGCGAGGGGAGGAACGTTGCGCATGCCTGGGAAGAAAACGAAGATGTGTGAACATGCTGGCTGCCCCAAGCTGGAGAAAGAGGGTAGACGACATTAATGCGATTGTATACCTGTTGGCTGTTCCGGCGCTTATATATATATATATATATATATATATATATATATATATATATATATATATATATATATATATATATATATAAGAGATCTTACAGACAATAATGCCATGGAATGTATAGCGGAAGTTATCAGACCAATTGTAATGTAAATGTGAAGAAAGGTTCCTGCTCACCCTGCTCACAGCAAGTTATCCTATAAAAAGAGAGAAGTACACTGAAGAAGGGAGAAATGAAAAAAAAAACAGACATGAGATAGAGGTAGAAAAAGAAACTGAGCAAGGCAGTATGTCAAAGCCAATTAAAAGAGCGGAACAAGAAAGAAAAGCAAGTAAACAAAAAATAAGAATCAGAGAAAGAAAAAAAGAGGAAGGAATAAATTAAGAGAGAATGAACAAGACGAAGAAAGATACCAAAGAAAAAAAATAGAAAGATAGAAATACCGTGAAAGAAAAGAGAAGAAATGAAAAGAAACAGAGCAAAGAGATGCAAAAAAGAGCGTAGACAAAATGAAGAAAGAACAACAATACAAAGGAGCAAGGAAGGTCACCCAGCACCACTCTTTCTTGGAGCTTGGCTCCATTCGTGTAAATCCATCAGTCTTCATATTCTTTTAGATATGCATATAAGAGGGAATTGATAGTAAGAAAGATGAAGTATTAGAGAAATGTAGAGAGATTAAGAAGTTTCCAAATGGTTAGCCGTTCACCACTTATGAATGAGCAAGAAGATCATAAAAAGTCGTTGATTAGGAGATTAAACTGAGAGTATGCATTGAAACGCACACAATAAACAAAGCGTTCATCTTCTGTACTACAGGCGAACGTACCCTAAGAAGCTCGATCATAAGCACTTCTGGGCTTTTCCCCACCACAGACTGGGAAGTTCGTGGTACCAGCATTTGTATTGAGTAACTTAAGAAACTTGAGGCTGCCGAAAACCTTTGACTATTGCACCATGTCAAGTGGCAGAGCGAAGCGTCCATTAACGGAGTGTAACAGTGAAAACACAATGAGTTAGGTCCAAAATTTTGTTTCAAGAAATTAACTTTTTTTTTCAGCCATCTAACGGGCCCTTAGCGTGAACCCCTATTGCTGCAGGTTAAATTCATTTACTCTTTAAACAGGAGTGGTTAGAAAGATAAAATAAATTGAATGCTAATGCTTCAGACAAAACAAACATACCGGCGTTTAGTGTGTGGTGAACATTTATCCTGCACACTGCTTAAATATTTCATGAAGACGCATTTTATTGTAAAGATTCAGTTACTATAGCATTCAATGTTCGAACCGCATGAAATAAAGAAAGCGCACGCTTTTGCTCACTACAAACATGGACATGTGTCGCAAAAGCTAGAGCTTCAAATATTTAGCAGAACTACAAAGGTGTCACCCAAAATCACCTTAAAGTGCTCTACAATACCACAAGTCAAGCCTATGTTTTCCACGGACTTGCTCGAGAACAACAGACGCTATTGTACCGCATCAGAATTGTCTCCGCTGAACACCCATTCATCGGCATTCAAGACTAGTCGATGCGCTTCTCCACTTTATATGAGTTTTGCAGCGATGATGAGCATCTTATTTTGTGATGCCCACAATTCCACAGGTGAAAAGAAGAGGTTGTCTGTAGCTTACTAGAAGGTGGTCTGAGGTATTCAACACATGACGATGCTTATCTCGAACCACTGGTAATCAGGAAGTGAGTTCAATGATTGATTATTGCTGCTTTCCTGCTTGGCACAGAGCTGCTGACTCCTGGCGACATTAGTCTGCTAACCAGGAAGTGCTCAGACGTAAAATTTTGAACCACCTCCCCGAAGGGAACCTTGATCGGATACGAAGCAGCAGTGGCGAGCACCGCGTTGACGCGGTTGAAACGGGCGTCGACGCGGGTGGGGAAGAATGGTTTGACGCGAAATTCGGTGTAGAGTTTCTTTGAGTAAACGTTTGTTTGAAACTCAAAGACATGGAAGCCAGGCAAGGTTTCGTGCAGGTCTCATCGCACATAAATGAGCCGAAACAGTCTTTCAACTCGCAAGGGCCGGCAGCTGCTGCGGGTAAGGGTCGTTCCATGCGCTAGCCGCACAGCCGCAACGCACGTGCCGGCACACCTGCCACCGCCAAGCGGAGGAAGAAAGAGCGTCGCCAGTTGGCTTATTTGTCCCCCCCGCCTTGCACAGCCACTGTGCCGTGCTCCCGACCGGGTTGCAGAAATTAGGTGCCTTTTCTCATCTTCTAACCACTACCACTACCACCGTCTTGCACGTACACTCTAAGAAAAAAATCCAGCTCAATGGGGGAGTAACGTCCACTTCAGTCCTCACATTGTGTCATTAGTCCACCAAAAGACCAAGTGGGGTAAAGAGCGTGTCGTGTGCAAATTCGAAGGACTAACAACAGGACGAACGGCTCACATACTCCCTCGGATAAAGGCAGAAAGGATGAAAAGCTGCCTTTTTCTACAGCCCTTGCTTTGTGGACAGGTCGGAAGTCTTTCAAAGGCCTGACTCTCGATCAGGTGTGCCCCGTTTTTCTGAAACTCAACTTTCTACATTTTCGGGGTGGTCGCAGCGCGAGGCGGAGGACTGAGAGGTGAAGAACGTGGCAAAAGCGTGTTGAGGAGTTCAGTGAACTGATGGCAAGGCTCCTTAGCCTACTTACAGTTACGATGAAGAAAATGGCGCGAAATAAATTTGTTGAGAAAAAATACTGCGCTGATCATTATAATTATTTGAAGCGTAGTTAAATAAACTTCACAGCATTTACTAGCGGTGGCAATCATGCAAGTCTGACGGACGTTTGAGCGCGTATATTTTGTATCCATCCACACCGGACTTCTTCGGAATCAGTCACAGTCACTGTAGTCAAGAGTGCGGCTTGTGTTCGTCACTCGTGCACATGGTGATCTTTATTTTTTGCTTTGATTCTGTGAAAGCCGAGTGCCACATCACAGGATATCAACGTAGCTGTGAAGATCATACTTCGTACTCGGTCGCATGTGAAGCAATTGTGGGCGCGCACGTATTTGTGTTTCTGTGGAACGGCTGTTTATTGTACTCAACACGGAACTTTCCTGCAAAGAAATGTACGCCGTCACATTGAAGTGTTACCATCATTTCTTGAATAACTGGTTCTGGAAATCACGCGCATCTGTTAATATTCAAGGTAAGTAAATCAGTTTCATCACCTTTGTACATTACATAATAAATAGTGTGAAAGCTGAAAAAGCACTGCACGCGGCATGTTTTAGCATGTTTTATGAGTTTGCGACTGTGTAATTATTGTGGCTTAGGTAATTAAGTCGACGTCTTCTAGCTAGTTTATCTTTATAAGCATTTTTTGTTCTATTTCTCGCAGGTAAGAGGGGACAGCAGCCGACGACGAACACCGCAGGTGTGCAGGACACACTGCTTGGGGAAAATAAATGTTTCTGGCTTTGAATAGGTCTCTGCAATTTTTCGTTCCAACACACATTCATGAATGTAGTTCTCAGTAAGGCACAACTGACGCGAGCTATCACGCGAGTCCGGAGAAGATGGCGAGGTGAATTAATATTGGATTAATTATTAGTACCTCAATAAAACTGTTCAAATGATTGAATAATTTATCCCGAAGGAGTAACAATAACTCTGCCAGGTTTGATATCTCTGGATCAGCAGTTAGTCCTTACAAGAGCAACAGTCGATCTGTTAGGGACCATTTCTGAAACTCACTGTTAGTCCTTACGGGAGTAACCATTAGTCCTCTCAGGAGCCACCCTTAGTCATCTTGCAATTAATCCTTCAAGGACTAACTGTTTATATTCTTGCAGTTAGTTCCCAAAAGGACGAATAGATGTAGCAAATCAGTTGATACCCAAGAGGACCAACCTCACTACCGCTATTGGTCCTCTTTTTTTAGAATGTAGCAGGGGTTCCGGCACGTGCATTGTGGCTGTGGGGGAAGAGCGAGGAAAGGCCCTAAGGAAGTGAATGACGTCAACGCGCAGCTGCAACTTCACGCACTTGGCACCGCTCCAACGCCAGCGGTGAGGGCGTTCGTATGGATGTATGGGACAGTGTTACACAGGCTAGTCAAAGAGCTGCCTCACATCTAATATTTGTGGTCTACATATACCAGGCTAATCCCGCCTGCTGCAGCAGTACCTCCACAATCAAATATACGGGGGCGGGGGAGGGCGGGTAGAAACAAACACGAACAGGGTGGCACCTACATTATCCACTGTTTAATGTTTTTTGTTAAGCAGTTGTGGCCTAAATGGTGATAAAAACAAGCTGTATACATCCCTGATCCAGCCAAAAATCACTGTAGCATCTTCTATTGCCATCATGTATATACGAGCTTCATAAAAAGAGCGCTTCACAAAGTTCGCCTTTTTTCATCCACACTGTACATATGAGATATAGCTTAGAAATTGTGTAAAGTTTGATCTAAAGGCAAATATGCTTATTACTGCATGGCACATAATAAGGCAACTGCGAGTGATCAGTGAACTAAACTTTATTTCAACCCAAATTTTTTCAGCACCATTAAAGATACCACTTCGACTTCGTACGTTTAGGCTGGCATCGTCTGCTCGTCGAAAACATTGAAACTGGCTGCACAGCAATCAGTGCTAACCCTCCCTAGCTGGCGAGAGGACGCAATCGAAAGAATACAAAAAAAATGCTTCCAAGAGGCGTGTATCGAGTCAACTCACAACGCAAAAAGCAAAAGACGAATAAAAGACGTACCCTATGTGTGAGAGCCAGGAACTTCAGCAGCGCTCGTCAGAACCTAAAGTAACTCTCTAGAAGGAACATTTTGAAACCCACAGAGTGTAGGCACACAAAACATCACAAACGTCGAAGCTAACAGGAAAATATGGCTTGAGTCAGTGGCATGCGGGAAGACAAAAGATGGTCTGGAGTGGAACCCAAGAGGCAATGCAACAGGGAAAAAAACTGTTCAACATACAATGTAACGGGAAGAAAACAGTAGCGACAGTACAGCGGCAACATCAACAACGGCAGAGGACGCATCAGAGGCGCGCGAAAAGCTAGGCAGTCATTGATCGAGGGTTTGTCCCAGGAAGAATCCCTCCTGGCCTCTTCAAAGTTGGAAAAAAATCGAAGAGTAAACTGTGAGGCGTGATGATAGAGACGGGAAAGAAATAAGTGATGCTCGAAACACGAAGAGAAAAAAATAAGAAAAAAGGAAAGAAGAATATCGCTTCGCCTCTTTCCCCATTGGCTTTCCACTCATCATGGCTGAAAGAAACCCCCCGCAGCTAAAAAGCGAGTTCAGGAAAGAGAAAAAAAAAGAGCTCACTGGCTAGAAATGACCCCTTCGTAGAGGCCGTGCTCATGGCACTACACCATAAACAGAGTGGGCAAAAATATAAAAAAAAAGCTAACTTCAAGAACAGAAAACTCGAGAAGCATTCCAGTCATTTTTATATTTCCATTTCGAGGCCTTATGGGTAACCAATAGGCCGAACACCGTCCGGCCGCGTAGGGACCCCGGAGCAGAGATGAGAAAATAATAACAGCAATAACATTTCCCGGGGCCACTGTAATAGGGAATTGGGATACTCGAACGAAAAGGGCAACGTTGGAGAGAGGGAGACAGTGAGAAGAAATGTAGGATGCCCAACTTTCTTATCGTCTGTACACCTGAGGCGTATGCTGTGAAGAAAGAGCGGCGGGGAAGTGGCTTTCGATTTTGAGGTGTAGGACGCACAAGCCAAGTGCTTCCGGCTCTAACAGCACCCGCCCCAAACAAGGACCTCAGGCGCCGAAGAAGCTAGCGACGGCTGCTTGCTCCCTCCTGTATTTCGCCCACACTGCGTCGTCCCAGTCCCATGGGGCGGTGGCTACAACAGAGAACACGAAGTGTATTGATTTGTTTCCCTTTGAGAATCCCTGCTCTCAGCTGCGCTGGCCATTTGCGCCCTCGCGTCTGTTGCAATCGCGGGGTGAAAAAGGCTCACAGTGGTCGCTTATTGATAACACCAGCAAGCCGTGTGCAACCACCACTTACCTTAGTATCACTAATTTTCGTTCGCCTCTGCCGGCTCATTCTTATCAGCGAGGTACCTTTTTGTACTTAGTTGCGAAGGAAGTTTCGAAGTACCATTCTGGTAGGTCTCTTATTTCCCCCGTCTATTACCCGCCCCTTAAAAAACAATTCACATGACGCATTTAGGCAACTGTAACGTCGGTCAGGGAAATAAAAAAAAAATGTGCTCCTTATTGTAGCTTTTTATGCGGACAAAGTTTTACGCTCCTTCATATCATACTTCTCTAATACAATATAGTGGTATGATCGCTGTATCATGCTAGTGTCTTCTTCGGTTCATTGACCGAGCCTTGTCGGTGGTGGCATAAAAACTCTCCTAACAAGCGACGCTCGTGCGTATGGGAATCGGTGAGTATTTTCGATATCGCTACAACATTGGTGACCTTTTAATGGGGACCCAAAGCTCAAGTTTGTGGAGTGACGACAAGTTCGCACTGTGACTATGGCGGTAAACTTAAGGACATTGGGGATATGCGTGGCAGAGAGCGCAGGCAATTCGGTGTGCTTCACCGCAGCAGGAGCACGTGTGGTACGCGTTGTGAAGTAGGTGCGGAGAAATTCGGCCCCGTGCGGTCAGCTTGGCGTGCTGGAACAAGACGCTGGCTGTACAACGTTGCTTTTCCGCGATGGCAGAAGCGACCAAAGGGAAGCATCAGTGAGGTCCAAAGTATTTTTCTCTGCCACGAGTGTGCAGACAGTACTAAGACACGCAATGCACCCGTAAAACTACTGGTTGAAGGACAAGTCGTAAGAGAGAGAAAGAAAATAAGCGTGGATCACCGCACTTAAAAGTATCAAGTATAAAATAGGTTCTAGCTCTGTCTCACCCTCTGTTTTGATTGTCTCAATTCACTTGAAATCATTTGTTTCGACTACCTGAATTAGTATGTAACATAGAGCGTCCATGCAACGCCTGCAGTAATGATAGCTATCTCTCTCTCTGTCCTCGCGTTGTGAATGTCCAGGTAGGGTTGTATGTTGAAACAACTTTGTGTTTTCATTTCTTCTGCTTGTGAGACGTAGCTGTCTTGGTTGGATGTTCACATTCGCATAAGCCATACCTCATTTAGCGCCTCGTCGTTGGTTGCTTTCAACAGAGCTGTGAACATTATCAAAAGTTTACAGCCTGAAACTGATTCATCGGGAAGGCTGCGTCATCTCACCGTAACGAACGTCTGTGCGTTTTAGCAAACTTTGGCGTAGCCTAGCTGGTTTGTTCTATTTTGTCGCTTCGTTAGAGCGGTATTTATTCGAGCCGCTGAATCGAACTTGCACCTAATATATTAAAAAGTGTGCAGTTTTCTTTCACGTGCGCCACGTGTATGTGGGTCAAGCTCCGTAGAGTGCTTCCAGTGTGCGTTTGCGTGCGTACTAATTGCGGGAGCTTGTCGCGCACCCGATATGACATCGTGCCGGAAATTCGGCACCGCTCACACTGAGCCGCGTTCACGCAGCAGGCCTTATAGACATGTACAGACGATATTCTCATAAAATGAGAGTGCAAGCTTGACGCGAGAATAAAAAAATAAAAAACGAGGTTAGTAGTTCAACTTGCTTCGCAGCGGTTAAAACAAAGCTAGCTGCCTCGCAGCTAAATCCGCGAGTGATGCTCCAGTGGTAGGGAAGGCATGACTGTAACCTTATTAGGCTTTTTAGTGCTATGCCGTGTTATCTTTGTTTCCTTTTCGCACACCGCGAAAGTTTACTCATGACAGTACGCGTCTGCTACTTCCAGCATGCACATAAAAACAACAATCAGGTTTTTCATTGCCGACAACGTAGAACATCAACTGCCCGTGTGGCTTCATTTTACACTACCTATAGACCACTAGGTGCATTTAACGTATGACAGAAGGAACGTTACCTTGACCTATTGTACACGGTAATGTCGCGGACTTCAGAATGACCTCATTGCCTTCTGTTCCACAGCGTAAACTTGATTCGCAAACTTTTTTTAATTGGTTAAGTTCGCTTTCGAAGGTGCCTCTCCAGCTTGGGGATTTCTTTCAAGGGCTACGCTGCACCCCAAGTGCAGCACGAAAGCCCTGCACGTGCACCGAAGCGAGTGGAAGCGCGGCGGAAATAAGGGAAAACGCGTGACGTACATTACCGATTTTTATTTTTCTTCCAGAGACGGCACTGCCTGTTCAAAACAGAAGCATCACCAAATGATTTTTTAGGTCTCTGTACCAAGTTTATCGACTGTTTTTAAGAAGTGAAACAACACGTGTGCGTACTTCAGCGACTCTGAAGAAGAGTCTCAAAGGCTAGATTAAAAAGCAACATGCTAAAGAGAATGTGATTCTTGATTGATAGGCCTGGCTATTTTCAGAAGAAACCAACAGGATATCTGAGATGCACACCAGAGCTCGTATAACCAGGCTACGACAACAAACGGCGTCAGATCGTGTTTATTATATTAGCCAAGCATGAAGAGGAATTAATATAAAGAAAAGTAATGGCGCGATTTGATACATAGAATGACATAATATGCTTGTGGTGTCGGGGTATCAGTTCAAGCTGAAACGTGTAGGTTGGCTACCATAGTATATGAAAATATTGCAGTAATTGCGATGATAAAGCTTCCCGCAGCAATTCGCCAACTGTCAAGATGCCATGAAAATTAGGGTCTGACGTAATTTTATTTTTCAGGTTCATCAAATAAATACAAGACAGACAGTTGAGTGGCTTTGAGAATAAATTTGGCAAGCTTCCACAATTCTCACACTACCGGACTTAGAACACGAAACATTTAGATTTACGTTCTACTCAACACTCCGTCCCCTTGTTAACGAAACCTTGATGAAAATGACAGGTGGAGGCCAGCCAGTGTAATCGCCTCCTTTTTTCTGAGGTATGTATTTTTAAGTTTGGTTGGTTTGGACACACAAACACGCACACACATGCACACACACACAAAACAACGCAAATACACACAGGTATAATAACATTGACAACTGCCACCAAAAAGAGCAAAACACCTTCCTGATCTTTTGGGAAAGGGAAACACAAAGGAAAGGAAGATATAACAAAAAGAAAAGAGAGAAAGCAAATAACACGGACTGGGCCACAAATAGGTGGTCACACTGAATAATAAGTACGCCTGCGAAGCCAAATCAACTTTGGCCATGAAAATAAGCAGGGCTCTCTTGGCGTGGTCACTCCACACAGCGCAATCTTCCGAGAAGAGGCAAGCACATCGGTACGCGTGCACTTAATTCCTATAATCCCACATTTGACAAGATGTGAAACGGACTCGCTAGGGGTGACGTGAAATGCACTTGTTTGGGGCAGGGGGATGTATTGTGAAAACGCATGGCACACGAAAAAAGCATGCACTAAAAGAGAGACCAAGACAGCGCATCATTTCATCGTCCTTCTTAGCCCGTGTACTTTGTGCACAACACATTTTTACGGAGCCCATATAAATTCATGAACAGTACCCGCTGTATTGCCTATGCAGGGAACTTCAAGACTGGGTCTTCAAGTGTCTCACAGAAGCCAAACGACATACATAACGAACTGCCAACACATCTATCACGATACGACTGTTCACTTGGTAATACAGAAATAGACAGGGAGAAAAAGAGTTTTATTTACAGATAGGCAGAGAGGTCGGCCCGAGCAACATCCAACGTACGAACGACACGCTTCTCTCGCGCCGGTTCATTACAGCGACAAGCAATCACAGCGGTTATCGTTTTTGTGGCTGATAGCAAAACGTGCTCATCGTAAAGTCACCACCATCGTTGTGGCTCTGCCGAGACAGCACAATGGGGCAAATGCTGTGGCCGTTTGAACGCAGAACGTTAGAGAGCCCTAGAATCATCGTGCGCACTGGCGCACGAGCGGATTTGTCACGTGGTATTTTTTGTATTTCGCGGGCATTTGTAATTAGCAGAAAAACACCAATACCTAACAGATATCAAGTTGAAAACTATCTATTTGGACGTTTTGCAAAGCTGTCTACAACTTTCTCTTTGAAATTCCTTATCCATTTTTGTTCCTTCAAAAGGTAAGTAATTAAACAGATCCAATTAAAGAATATTTGAGAACAAAAAAATAGTCTCACAAACAGCCGGCAACGGTGAGCAACATGCATTTCATCGCGTCGTAATTACGTGTTCCAGCATATTTTTGAACTCTGCATAAAGTTATGCGGGACACCCTGTATAAGATGGCCGTCACGACGAGCAAGTTCGTGACCGCGAATATGGCAAGAAAAGAATCTGGTTGCAACATGATCGTCTGTCGGCTGCTTTAGAAGCTGTCGACGGATCAACGGACTGCCGATGTCAAGCAGGCATGAAATATCTTCGCAGTCGCACTCGTAGTATGACAGATGGAATAAACACGGGGGTAGCAAAACGTCCAGGTGCCCTCTGAGAAATGACCTAGCTTGCGTTGTTAAAGTGGCTGCTGCGTGAACAGTGGGGAAACAGCCACCAATAAAGTCAAAATAGCAAAAGCAGCGATGCGAGAACTGCGCGAACCCTCACAGTCATGGTTTCTCCATCGCGGGAGCCAGCCAGTCAGTCTGCTGCTGGCAGCGAAGAACAAATAAAATGCAAAGAATCGTCATATTATCGAGAGTGTGGTTGGAAAGGCTGTTTTTCGCACCGGACAACACGTTGAACAATCAGCATTCTGCGTCACATAATTGCCCGCGAGAAACAATTCGCTTGTCGGGGTTTTCCGTACCACTCCTCTGTATAGCATGAGTCACGTACGCGCAAAGAACACCGCCAGTCATAGTTACGTGACCAGCGGAAAACGCTTCACTAAGCAGGCTCTACATAGCTTTTTATTTCTTTTTTTTTTCCTGGAGCTGTGCCTCTTACGGCCGGTGAAACACGCCAGGAGGTTGATGCTGATGAAAGAACCGATATCAGCGCATAACAATGGTTTTGCTGTGGGCGTCACATTTCTCGCATTTGCTGCCACAGCAAGTGGTAGGTGCAGCCAATAGAACGTGAAACTTACCGCCATAAGTCTTGCACGCTTCATAACTTTCGGTAGTTTGGCTGCTAAGCTCCAGTGAGTTCAGTGGCAAGAAATTGACAAAATAGTTGCAGAACTGCCTGTATGTAGTGTATAGCTGACCGAAATAGCCAGACGCTCTTTAGGAAGGGAACTTGTTGCCCCAGCTCACTACAGTTACTGTGCCGGTGCATCGACAAATGTTTATATGACTCCCGACAAACTTGCACATTTGGCTTCATGATCATATAAACTGACTTATTATGAAAATACCTGGCAGCAAAATACATGTAATTGCGGCCCTGAAAATTCACACTGTTGCTATACATGTAAAAAACATCTGTTCTATGCATCAGTGAGCAGCTGTAGCATATAATTAAGACTAGAGTAATTGGTCACTCGTTCTTAAGCAGATTTTTTTTTCATTCTAACCGTCGCTTCCTAAAATAGGGGACACATGAGAAATCTGAAAACTGCGCCTGATATATTTCACATAAAGAAAACCCCGGAAGCTATATATGTAACGAATGAACAAGAACGCTTTGATTCTACTCAAACGAATACACTACTTCAAGAGCTAAAGAGTATAGCCGAAGCCTTCTTTGGGCGCATATATCTCATCACATCAATAAAAATGCAGAAAAGAAGATAATATTAAAGAAATACAAAATTGCCATAGGTTGTCTACGATAGCCTTCCAGAGTAGTATATAGACTTGGTAACGAAAAGGATGACATATAATTCCCCGTCGCCTATATTCTGTGTCTCACATTAGCGCTGTTTTGAGTTTCGGTATATGCACCAACAAGCCCGCGTGAATCAACGCCGCAACGAAGCGAAAAACAGCGCGAAAATACACGACAGTGAAAGAGACGGAAAAAGCGCCAGCCCATATGAGCACAATAGTACACTGGACCAGTTTACGACAACCAAGTTAGACTTCTCACGCAGCGCAGGAGTCTTACTTTTTCTGGCTTAGCAACTATACTGAGCCCTGCTCTTCAGCAATACCCAGCCTGAATGTGTAGCTACATAGTCGAAGAGCAGGATATCTTCAAACTACGAGATCCGATCACAACGTCAGTAATGAGTATCTCTTCAAGCATACTACACTAAAAGAAAGCAAAGCAATATGAATCTTGTGCGGGGTATCGAGCATCATTACAATGTCCTTAACAACGCTCTTGCGAAGAGAGGAGCAACAGGACCAGTGGCTGTTCCTTTCGTTGTGTGCAGCGTGCAAATAGACATTAATAGAAGTGCTAAACGTTGCTGAATTTACAGAACAGTCGAGCGAGAAATCATATCAAGGAAGCAGGGACTACGAGGCTGTCAGGTCGAAGTGGAGAAGGAAACTGTACAGTTATCAAGGGAAGAACGAGAAGCTTATCGTAATACATGCTTGCGAAAACAGCATCACGTAATTACATTACAAAGGCTGATGGACCTGAAGGAACACGCCAATCCTCTCAAACCCTCGTGCGACGATGAATGACGAGATGGATAGTTATAAACAAAGGGCGTACGTCAATCCCTGCACGGAGATTTATTGCGTTTATTTTTTTATTGGGCCTTGTAACATCGTGGATTCTGTCGTCAAAAACGCATCCAGTGAGCGAAGTACGATCGCTCACATATATCAGCAAAATTTCAGAGTGGGCTACAAAGCACTTACTTGAATGAAAGTTCCTCTCGAAGGTTCCCCTCGAAAGTCCCTCGCGAAAGGTACCTCGTGAAGCCAATCAATCCGACTACTGACTGAAGCACATTAGTTGCCGCTAAGACGGCAAGCTGACTAGAAAGCGCTACATCATATTGAGCGTATGAACCGAGCCCCACATGGCAAGACACTTATTAACAGGTTGTTACAGCACCCACTGTCTCGGATGGGTAAAAGGCGGCTTTGTTCAATGACATTACTGGCAATTCCAGCAAAACTATTGAGTTTCCAACATCGACAGAGCACAGCCCATGTGCCTTCCCTACCCATCTATCGATTCCAGGAATACGCGAAACGTGTGACCAACCTGTTTCGGAACTATACCAATTAGCCCATTCAAACTTATTTAAAAACTTCGAAGACTGCAAAAGCATTTGCGGACGCTTCTGTGTGCAGCGAAGGCCTGAGCGCTTTTGCAGGTTTCTTCTGCCCTTACCGGTACGAGGTGGTTATTTGAAATACCGCACCCCTCATCGTCGGTGACGGCCGAGCTAGCAGCGATAGACGTCAACCTTAAGTACGTACAAGTAGGGTTACCAGCATCGAAGGTTGTCATCCTCACCGATTCTCGTGGCGCCCTTAGCAGACTCACCAGCAAGGAGACCGGCAGCCCTATTCTAAGCAGCATCATGGAATCCATCAACAATACTCTGTCACGTGGGGTATGCCTAGCTGCACAGTGGGTACATTCTCACGTGGACATTGCAGGCAATGAATAAGCAGATCGCCTTGCTTCGTCATGCAACCATGATGGCTGTGGGTGTGTCCTTGAATTCCATAAACGATGGACAACGCTCGTCTGCTTATACGCCGACACCTCCTAAAGCAGCACCCAGACCAGCGTGTGGCCAATGCATCGTTCCCTCTCCGTCTTCGTGGCCGTCGCTTGCCTCATCGTTCCCGAGCGCTGTTGTACAAACTAAAAGTGGGCTCTGTGCTGATGCGTGAACGATTACACCGTCAAGGGCGTGTGGACAGTCTGTTGTGAACAACTTGTGGCTCCTACGAAACAGTTGAGCACCTCGTAGTGCACTTTCCCAAGTTTGCTACGCAGCTGTCTTTGCGATTAAAGAATATAAATTCCTAGGACCTTAGTACGCGACAATAGAAGACTACCTCTTTCTGAGCAGTTGTGCTTCCCGACGCGACCAGGCCCACCGAGCTCTCTTTACTATTATGAACCAAACGGACCTGGCCACATGTTTAGAGATGGTTTTTATTATTGTTTATATATTTATTTATTTTTACTCATACGGATCGAAGTCTGTCATTCTTTTCCCTTCCTAATCTTCTTTCCTCTTTCTCCTCTCTAATCTTTGTTTGTTCCCTCCTCCAGAAAGAGTGAGCAGGCGTTGTGCCCCTCCAGGTGGCAGTTGCCAGCTTGCTCTCTCCCTCTTTTCTGTGTGTCCTTGTGTACTGCGTATGCAAATCAAATAAATAAATAAATAAGTTCATTTGTTATTGCGATAGCAATTATACGGATACTATCAGCTGGATTTTGCCACCGCCGTCGGCGTCAACGTCCACGTGGACAGGGGACGTTGATATATATATATATATATATATATATATATATATATATATATATATATATATTGTGGCGTAGTTGGTGTTCTGGTCGCTACTTGGTTGCCGCCGCTGAGAGGGTCGACGCGTACACACAACAGATTCATAGACTTTCTCCTGAACTGATTTAATTGGCTAAAACGCTTTTGAACGACGTTGTACACGCTTGTACGCTACATAACTGTGACAACTCTGCGCAGCACACGCTGCAACCTGCTCTCGCGGCGTCCACTGTGCGACTCTCTCCCGACTCCGCTGGCAACATCCCGAGAGCCCGCCCGGAGACCAAACCGGAAAAGACCCCACAAACGTCTCAGTTGGTGACTCAAGTCGGGTCGAAGGAATTCAAACAGCTACATCTAAGCGCGGGAGCCTTTACCAAGTTTCACCACGAGGACTGCTGTCAACCTGAAGAATAATGACCTAAGATGAAGCAAAGACACACAGGACACTACCACGACGTCTGTTTAGGCTTCCGGAGTGAAACTCCCCACAGACTGTCCGGCGCCGCGGAAAGCCGTTGACGACCATCTACCTGAAAAACAACCCCTTGTAGGAGGGAAGCCCCCCTACGAGAAAGCTTCCTCGTAGGAAGCTTTCTATGAGCACAACAAAGCTGGTGCGACCACCACAACCCTACTCTAGGGCGACCCCGCGCCATTGGAACAAGCAAAAAGTTCCAAAAAAATAGCTACATCAACGTTCACGCGACAATATATAAATGGAAGAAATAAAAAAAATTGCTGAAAAAGACTCCGGCGCGCGGAATTGAACTTGGGGCCTGTGCAACGTGGCTGCGAGGCGTTAACCACTGAGCCACGGAGCAGCCCGTCCTCCGAAATTCGAACAGCAAGCTATTTATATGTACCACTCACCGCTGGTGACGAGTGTCTCGGTGTGTGCGTGTGTGTGGGGGGGGGGGGGGGGACTATCATGCTTTCAGCGTTACCAGGAAGATGGCGCAGTGAGTGCGTGGCGGCGCGTGCTCTCATCTCCCACGCGTACTTTGCCTCGCGGAAAGAAGGGGGGTAACGCCCCTGGACGCTCACTTGCGCACCCTTATCCCGTGGTAGCGAGGATCGTGCGTCTTGGCTAGTCTTCAGCTTTCCTTAGAAAGATTATGTATAGTTACAGTGCACACAAATGTCACTGCAGGTGTTGCACAATCTCCGTTTGTTAAAAGAGTACGCTTTTCAGACACAGCGAAGTAACAACTGAGACGCTTCTCGTTCATATGTAACTAAGAGTACGTTTTGTGTGGAAATTTTGCGTGAGAAACGCGGGGAACATTTTGATCTGCTTGCCATACTGCTGCGCGTTACCTTCCAATTTGTTGCTGTCGTGTTCATTGCGTCACCTTTGTGGCAAAGCTGTGACTTTTTTTTAGTTCCTAAATGGTAATACTTGTCGCGCGTCATTGTAACAATGTAGCCTTTCAAGCATACTCAACACGCACCAGCTGAAGACCCTAATAGACTAGAACAAGGCAATATACACTGTCGCATAAATCTAGCTATAGATGTGGTGAGAATAGATGAAGTAATAAATCATTTATAAGTGAACTACTCGGGCATTTCTATCTATCTGTCTATCTATCTATCTATCTATCTATCTATCTATCTATCTATCTATCTATCTATCTATCTATCTATCTATATTAACGTTTTCTGTAAGCTTGACGGGAATAGATCGCATTTATTCAGCACCCACGTACCGATACACGATACGTGATACATGATTCAGTGCCCCAAACCGATACATGACGTCACATGAATTTCGTAAGATTGTGAGCCAGATATGGACGATGCGCGACATGCTGCGCTATTAAGACTACTTCCCGCTCTATCCAACAACAAAAGGTTAGGTAACCTCCCGTCACAGTTAACACATAACAATAAGCACGCAAGCAATTACTTAAAGTTCGCATGTCGAAACCAATTCGTTTGCTTGCGCACACGAACACTTCGTCGTAGTAGAGGTGGTACCGGCGATTCGGGTACCACAGCCGGCGCAGAAGACTCTGCCAAATTCTTCCGCTCTGGCTGCGGTGCGGGGGCTCATGACGGCGATTCGTTGTGCTCTGGTGCGTCGTTGGTGTTTGGTTTAGTTCGGTCCGCGATGCAGGCGAACAGAGAGTGTCCTGGTCGGTAGGCTGCTGCAGTTGTGTCGCAGTGGATTGATTGATTTGTGGGGTGTGACGTCCCAAATGCACCATATGATTATAAGAGACGCCATAGTGGAGGGCTCCAGAAATTTCGACCACTTGGGGTTCTTTAACGTGCACCCAAATCTGAAAACACGGCCCTACAATATTTCCGCCTCCATTGGAAATGCAGCCGCCACAGCCGGGATTTGATCTCGTGACCTGCGGGTCAGCAGCCGAGTACTTTAGCTACTAGGCCACCGTGGCGGGGCGTGTCGCAGTGTTGTTCGGCGTCATCTCTGTTGTAGTTTTCTTTGCAGGCACTTCTAAAAGCGGTGGCGTTTCACCAGGCTCCACATGTCTAGAGCGCAGATGGTCGGCGTCTGTGAAGCGATGCATATTGCGCACTTTCACCATGAATTTCATGGCACTGACAACCTGGGTCACCACCACTTCTTCCCAGGAGACACTTTCACCACGTACAGGTTTCACCAGAACATTGTACCCCACAACCAATATACGTCCCACCCCCTAAACAAATCGCGTTGCACATTTAACTTGTCTTGTTTGTCCTGTGTGCTTTTCACGAAATTCAGTTTGAGCAGTGACAATTTTACGCGTGGTTGGCGTTTCAAAAACAGTTCAGTGGGAGATTTGCCTGTCACACTGCTTGGCGTGTTCCGGTGGGCCATGAGGTAGCTATAAATGCATTCTTGCATCACTGGCTGCTTGCCCGAGGCCTCATTCTCAAGCACCTGTTTCAGTAAGGCCTTCTTTACGGTTTGGACCATTCGCTCTGCAGCACCATTGGATGCTGCGTGATCGAGAGCAATATGGACGTGCTTCCCGCCATTGGTCCTGAGAAAATCAGCAAACTCAGCTGAGGTGAACTGGGGCCCGTTGTCACTGACCAGGGCTTCTGACAAGCCGTAAGTGGCAAAGGCACCCCGAAGTTCCTCCAGGGTATTTAGGGCTGACGTTAATGACAAGGGCCACAATTCTATCTTTTTTGATGATGAGTCAACCAGTATAAGAAACACATTCCTTCCCTTTTTGAGCAAAATCTATGTGGACGCGGAATTGACACTGCGTACGGTCGTGTGACGGTTGAAATGAAACAGACCGTGCAGCTGGCTATACTGCTTGGCAAATCTTGTATCTCTGCACGTATTGTTCAATTTCCAAATTGATTCCTGGCGACCAGATGAAACTTCTGGCTAGAATTTTCATGTGGCTTGCACCTGGTTGCTCCTCATGTAGCATGTTTATGCCATAGATTATGGACAAAGCTTATCGTTCATACTGAGCATACTTTTTTTCTGCTTCTGCCAGTTTACAAGACGCGAAGGCGACTGGCTTTTCATCACCTTCGGCGGTGTCAGGAAAAATCACAGCACCTAAGCCATAGGACGACGCATCGCAAAGCATTGCGAGTAGTTTATGGACGTCATAGAATGTCAGCACCTTGCTGCTCGTCAGCAAGTGTTTTGTAGCTTTAAAAGCATCGCTGCATTTCTTTTTCCATGCCCATTTTTTGTCTATTTTTTAGTAGTCGATAGAGTGGCTCCGCTACTGTCGAGGCGTTTAGAAGAATTCGACATTCCTAAATACGCCTTAAGTTCTGTAACTGTACTGCAGGCTCCGGTGCTTGTAAAATCGCCCTCTTTTTTTTCTGTTGGGTAAATGCCTTCTTCGGTAACACTGTGACCCAAATATGTAACAGAGTTTTGGAAGAACCGGCATTTATACATGTTCAGCGTTAAGTTATATTCACTCGATCTTTGTGAGAGACGTTCTAGTGTTTGCTGGCAATCGCCAATGTCAGACGCTGTCATGATCACGCCATCGATATAGCATTGCATGGGTGGGATGCCTTGAAGGATATCATCTATCATCGCCTAAAATAGAGCAGGTGTGCTTGCCCCCCCCCTCCCGTAAGGAAGGCGATGGAACTCAAACAACCCTAGAATGTTGTCTACTGTCAACAATGGAGGTGACTCGGGGCTAAGTGAGAGGGCTGATATGCCGAGGACAGGTCCAGTGCAATCAACACCCTACCGCCAGCTAAGGCCGGGTAGAAGTCCTTTGGTCTCGGAAGTAAGTAATGATCTGTCATCAAAGAGAGGTTTACGATTGTTTTGTAGTCCCCACATACCAGACACTGCCGTTCTCCTTTACAACCGTGACCAGTGGCATAGCCCAGTCACTGCGCATGACAGGGTGCAGCATGCCTGTTTCCACCAGTTGGCGCAGTTTCTGCTGAACTTTAGATATGTGGGGTTTAACGTCCCAACACCACCATATGATTATGAGAGACGCCATTGTGGAGGGCCCCGGAAACTCCGACCACCTGGGGTTCTTTAACGCGCACCCACATAGCACATGGGCCTACAACGTTTCCGCCTCCATCGGAGATGCAGCCGCCGCAGGCGGGATTTGATCCCGCGACCTGCGGGTCAGCAGCTGAGTACCTTAGTTACTAGACCACCGAAGCGGGGCTGCTGCTCAACTTTCTACTGTAGTGCAAAAGGGACTGGCCTAGCGCGGCAGAACACTGGTGTCGTACCCTGCTTTAAGGCAATCTTTGCTTGGAACTTCCTAATTGTTCCCAATGTTGTTGAGAACACGGCAGGGTACTTTAGTTTCATAGCCGCAACTCTGTCTTCTTCAGCAATTTGGCCAATCTGCAGCCAGTCAAGTTTTAGCCGTTCGAGCCCATTTCTCTCGATCAGAACCGGTAACTTTCTGTCATTGTCCTTCACAACAATCATGGGTAGCGTCATACTCTGGTCTTTGTACTTAACAGCCACGTCACTCTGACCTTTTAGCTGTATTTGCTCGCCAGTATAAGTGAGCAGTGACATTTTGCACGGTTCACACTTCACGTGTGAAAACCGAGAATCGTACACTTGTTCCGTCATAGTGGTTACTGCCGCCCCCGTGTCAATTTGCATATTCATGGCACGCCCTTCTACTTCTATGCTCATTTCGTAACATGACTGGGTTGCATTAACCAAATGGTACAGTTCATGCCCCGATTACTCTACAGAAGATTCGAGCGCATGCGTGATCTTTGGTCTCGCTCTAGAATTTGGGCACATGTTTTTCAGATGACCTACTTCCGAACATTTCCGATAAGTAGCGTTTTTGCACCAACACACTTCAGACGAGTGTCCTCTGCCGCACCTTTCACAGTTGTCGCTTTTGCGGGCTCTGCTTCCCTTGGTCGTAACGGGTGTCTGGTCAGGCCGGGATTGACACTCGGCGACGTGCACTGGTGCCTCCTGTTCTCTATACCACATCTGCTCAGTGCCTCAAGCCGCTAAGTCTGTGTCGAGGGCAATTCTGCAAGTGCCATCGAATGTTAGCTATCGTTCAGCAAACAGCGTGCGCTGGGTTTCTTTGCTTCGTATCTCCGCAACCAGTCTATCTCGGAGGAAGTCTTGCACTTTCAAAAAGGCGCAGTAGTTGCACCTCCTCACTAAGCGTTTCAGTCCCACGATGAACCCTTCGACACTTCCCCCTTCCTCTTGTACGCACCGGTTGAACTTGCATTCTTCCGCTATACAGCAGAACTTCTGGCACTGTAGCGCTCCTTCAGGAGACGTTTTACGTCTTCGTATGACTTTTGTCCCGGGACCTCTGGCACAATGAGACTTCTTAGTACTTCATAAGCCTCTGGGCCTATTACTGTCATGAAGACAGGAAGGCGCTTATCCTCAGCTATCTCTTTAGTTGTTAGAAAATGCTGAAAACGCTCTAAGTACGACTCGAAGTTCTGAGTATTTGCGTCGAACTCTTCTATCTTGCCAAGTGGTGGCATTTCGAAAAAGTAGATGTTTGCTACTCATCGGTTCGATGTTCCTTGTTGTGAGCTCGACATCCCGTCACCGTTGGTCGTGTGAGTGCCTCCGCAAAGGGTTCGGTAGGTAGTGGGCGCTGCCGCATCACGAGATCGCGTACGGAGCACGCCAGCTGCTGCCTACGCGCGCACGTAGGAACCGCGTCGCCAGTTGTGATAACGTTGTCGGTCAGGTTGACGGGAATAGATCGCATTTATTCAGGGCCCACGTACATGTATATACCCATACATGGCGCCACATGAATTCCGTAATATTGTGACCCAGATATGGGCAATGCACGACATCCTGCGCTATCACACTATCTATGACCATCCGTCCATCCATCCGTCTGTCCGTCCGTCCGTCCGTCCGCCTGCCTGCCTGCCTGCCTGTCTGTCTGTCTGTCTGTCTGTCTGTCTGTCTGTCGGCCCGCCCGTCCGTTCGTCCGTCCATCCGTCCGTCCGTCTGTATGTATGTCTCTCTAGCGGCCTACGTCTGGGTGCTCTCGGGATTACCAGCTTAACTTGCGGTACACAAAAATTAACAGAGGGAAAAAGGGTTGGAGTTGGACAAACACTTCTGGCAGAGGATGAAATGAATTGCGTAATAATATCGTCACCTACGTCATCAAACCCTTTCCTCCAGACACGTCTCGCCAGCGACTTCTGGCAGTGGTCTGACAGATACCCACGGGCCGTGCTATGTGGGTATGTGCCATAGGTGTTTGACAGTTTATATCCACTGAGGCAGGGCGAGAGCATATATTGATATATAAAAAAAGAACTAACATCAGCAGACCCGACGATTGAAAAGAATGAATATCAGGATTCAGAAAAATTTAACAGCACAAAAAAAGAGGGAGCATATAGGAAGGATACACACACGCAGCGCTGTGTGTGCGTCCTTCCTGGATGTCCCGTTTTATATGCGAAGCATTTCTTAGCGAACTTCAGTGACTTTGAGCGTATCTATCTATCTGTCTATCTATCTAGCCGCTTACGTTTAAATGCTCTCGTTGTCACCCCCTTAACTTGGCGCCAACCAAAATTAGCATGGGAGGGTATGATGGTTCGGCAATTATGACGCGCTGGTCAAGACATGAATAATGTCACAGTCCTGTTGCGTACGTCGTCAAATACTTCCCGCCAGACAGTGACACATACTCACGGGAGGGTATGGGCCACTAGTAGGTGGGTATGTGCCGTAGTTGATTGACGCTTAGTACCTAACGACGAGAATACACATGGCAATTTTTAATGCGTAAGCGTTAAGCAATACCCGACATCGCTAGCGTCGAACCAACGAAGGCATGGAATAAAGGTCAGTGCTAAGAAAAACCTGACATAGGCACCTTTTACCCCCTGCTAATGCTTATAATAAATGTTAGGGTCCCAGCAGGAATAGAAACCAAGCATAGAACCCAAGCCAGAAAACCAAGCCAGAAACTTTTGGCAGAGGCCGCGCTTGCGAAGCGGCGTCCAAAGCCACACCAAATCCCCATTCTCAAACATTACGTGCCGGTGACTTCTGTCGTAACGGTTCTTGGAGCGTTTCTGGGAGACGAAAGTTCGAAGACAGGCGATGCGCCGGGCCTCTTCTGCACGGCAAATGGTTTCGGCGAAGGTTGGTTGATCAGTCTCAGAAAAAGGAAGGATAGTGTCAAGAGCTGTGCGGGGTTAGCGTGCGTAGTGCAGATAAAATGGACTGTATCTCATTGTTTCGTGCTGTGCAGTGTTATAGGCGAAAGTTATAAATCGCAAAATCGCGTCCCAGGTTTTGTGTCCAGAATCAACATACATGGAAATCATGTTGAGGAGAGTCCTATTAGTTCGTTCCGTCAAACCATTAGCCTGCGGGTGATACGGAGTAGTGTGACGAAAATGGCACGAAGCAAGACGAAGGAGGTCTTCAACTACATCGACAACAAATTGCCGCCCGCGATCACTGATGATGACACGGGGGGATCCATGGCGTAATATAACGTGCGACAGCATGAACTGTGAAACTTGAGTGGCCGTTGCCGCAGGAATCGCCGCAGTTTCGGCGTAACGTCCACAATAATCCATCGGTTGCCGGTCGTTGATCGCGGAAAAGGGCCGAGCAGGTCAACACCTACGACGTCAAATGGTGAACTCGGGGGTGCTATGGGATGAAGTAGTCCGGCTGGCGGAGTTGTGGGACGCTTGTGGCGTTGACATTGCTCACAGCTCGCAACGTATACAGTCACACTTTTACGCATATTCGGCCAGAAGAAGCGTTCTTGCGTACGATAAAATGTCGTAGAAAAACTCATATGGCCAGATGTTGGGGCGTCGTGCATTGCTCAAAGTACGTGTTGTCGTAGACTTGTAGGCACAACTAGAAGTAGGCGAAGGCCAATGCCGGAATAATTCTTTTTGTAAAGAAGGCCATCCTTTACGACGAAACCACGTTGACCGTTCGTTCTGGAAATAAAGAAAGAAGCGAGACTGTTGTAAGTGCGTTGTTCTGCTCGAAAAGTTGTTAGGTCAGGAAACGGAGTATCCACTACAGCCAAATATTCATCAAAGTTGTCAGGTCACACTCGGCTGTCGGAAGGGGAAGTCGTGAAAGGCAATCGGCGTCGGCGTGACGACGACCGCTCTTGTAACAAACTTCAAAGTCGTGTTCTTCCAATCGTAACGCCTAACGAGCAAGACGACCAGACGGGTCCCGTAGTACAGTGAGCCAACATAAAGAATAGCAGACCGTGACAATCGAGAATTGGCGTCCATAGATATAAGGCTGAAACTTGTGCACGGCGAATATGACCGCGAGACATTCCTGCTCTGTGACAGTATAGTTTCGCTCCGGTTTACTTAAACAGCGACTGGCATAGGCAACGACGTGTTCAGCAGCTCCATGGCGTTGGACCAAGACGGCGCCCATACCTACACCACTGGCGTTGGTATGAACTTCTGTGGCAGCAGATGGGTCATAGTGGCGAAGTATGGGCCCTGACGTAAGAACAAACTTGAGTTGCGAAAAAGACGACTCGCCTTCCGCCGACCACCGAAAAGGTGCGTACTTGTTGAGTAGGGACGTCAAAGGATAAGCGAGGTAGGCGAACCTGGGCACGAAGCGACGGAAGTGCGAGCATAGGCCCATAAAGCTTCGCAACTCTCGTACCGACTGAGGTTGTTTGAAGCTGCTGACTGCAGCGACTTTCTGGGGGTCGGGTCAAACGCCATATTGTCCACCAGGTGACCAAGAACGAGAGTTTCACGGCTGCCAAAGTGACGCTTTTTTAGAGTTCAGGGTGAGCTTAGCTCTCTCAAGGCAGGTGAGAACAATGTCTAGACGATGATGGTGTTCATCCAATGTACGGCCAAAAATTATAATGTCATCCAGACTTCCCACTTTAGTCCACGTAACACAGAGTCCAAGACGCGCTCAAACGTGGCTGGAGCGTTGCATAAACGGCATTATAATGAATTCAAATAGACCATCTGGGGTTATGAAGGCTGTTTTCTCTTTGTCATTCGGGTGCATGGGGATTCGCCAATAACCAGATATACTAGCGTAAATAATGCTCATGACCAAGATGTTCTGAACAAAGTATTTTCGTCCTTTTGCGGTTGGAGCGCCACGTGGCAAATGAACAATAATTACCAAAAAACTGTTCAAATGACATTTACTAATGAAAACAGCCGCTAAGGTTTGGTTATAGTTACAATGGGCCCTACCTAAACTCTGTTAATATATTCAAATATCTTGGTGTTACCTACACTCAAAACCTAAAGTGGCACCATCACATTGAAACAATTTGCGCTAGAGCACTTCGAAAACTGGGATACATAAAACGAACACTCAAGCACTCTACCAAGGACTGAAAATTAATGGCGTATAAATCGCTCGTCCGACCATTGCTAGAGTACGCCTCAGCGGTATAGTCACCCTATACTGCACTTGACATAAATATGCTCGAGGGCATACAGAAAAAAGCAATACGATTTATATTTGGCCGGTATGACCGCAATTCATCTCCCTCATCTCACGTATGCTCATTGTCGTTAGAACCCCTTGCTTTCCGACGCACACTTGACCGTATCACTCTGCTACATAAGATTGTACGCAGCCGCAGTTGCATTGAAGCAACGATTACTTTTTGTGATTCAGCATGACGAACCACGCGCCGATCTCACCCACTCAACATTGTTCCCTTCCAGCCATTTGTAAATTGCTTTAAGCATTCCTTTTTTCCAGCCGTTGTTGAGATTTGGAACAACCTAGATGGTTCCCTACGCGAAAAACCAATTGAACTGTTTTTGAAAGAACTGCCTAACCATATTTTGTAATATGTTTTAAATGCTTTGTATGTTTCTTATTGCTTAATGTATGTTCGTTCCTTTTCCTAATGTACCCACTGCTGCTATGTCTCGTGTATCGAGACAGCAGTATCTGTAAATAAATAAATAAATAAATCCACGGAGGAGAAGTACGATGCTGAATGTAAACAATCGATGACATCATCAATCCTGGGAAGCAGGTAGACATCCTTTTTAGTAACAGAGTTGAGCCATCTGTAATCCTTGCCTACATCAATTCCATTTGGATCGGGAAAACAAGCCTACCAGTTGAGTGGAAGACCACCCTAGTCACCTTCATACCCAAAGCGGGCAAAGCCATTAACATGGACAACCTCCGCCCCATCTCCCTTACTTCTTGTGTGAGAAAATTAATGGAGACGATGGTGCGCGACAGGTTGTCCGCGTTCCTGGAGACCACAAATGCATTTGCAGACACCATGTTCGGGTTCCGCCCACACCGGTCCGCACAGGATGTCTTGCTTCAGCTCGACCATGAGATCCTCGATCCAGTCGAATATCTCCTGAATGACAAAGTTGTGCTCGCTTTGAGTCTGAAGGGGGCCTTTGATAACGTGACCCACGAAATTATTCTAACACATCTCTCACAGGTGGATTGCGGCCAAAACACTTTCAACTATATTAAACAATTCCTCACTGATCGACAATCATACATTCGGATTCAGGACATTGAACACGGCCCTTACTGACTAGGCACGAGAGGGACTCCATAGGGAGCGGTCCTCTCGCCCCTCCTATTCAATGTGGCAATGATGAGACTCCCCGCTCAGCTGGCGAAAGTCGAAGGCATACAGCATGCGCTGTGTGCCGACGACATCACCTTTTGGGCGTCACACGGCTCCGCTGGAGACATGGAGGCAAGCCTGCAGCAAGCGGCGGACATCGTGGATGGCTATGCCCGTCGCTGCGGCCTTCAGTGCTCCCCGTTCAAATCGGAATTCGTGCATATACGCCCATCACCAAAGTGCTCCACAAAAATCGACCTCTCCGTTCACAGCGGACCTATACCCGAACGCGATGAGATTAGAGTACTAGGGCTTTTTATACACAAAAAATCGCAGAGCACACACAACATTGGCCAAATTGCGTAAGGTGGGGCACCAGGTGGGCGGGAATGTCCGCCGGGTTTCCAACAAGCGCGGGGGTTACGATGCAAAGATGCCTTGCGGCTGGCGTATGCATTCGTAACCAGCCGAGTCCTGTACTCGGCTCCATACCTCCACGTACGCAAATCCGACGAGAAAGCACTCCAAGTCCTTCTCCGCAAAATCTACAAGCGCACCCTCGATCTTCCTGTCAGCACCTCTAACCAGCGCCTTTTGGGCTTGGGAATGGTGAACACCTTCAAGGAGCTGAGAGAGGCGCACTTGACAAACCAATATACTAGACTCTCTAAAACACCGTCGGGTCGCCGCCTCCTTGCCCGGCTACACATCAATCATTCAGCACACACGGAAGAGCGCGTACGGATCCCAGAAGTTTGGCGATACTCCTTGTACGTGCGCCTTCTTCCGGCTAACATGACACGAGACGACTACAGTGGCCGACGCCTCGCGCGGGCGGAAGCCTTGGCTCGATACTACGGCCTCAAATTCAGAGTATTCTACGTGGACGCCTCCGGCCCGCACCACGGTGGTTGGTACACGGCTGCGGTCGTCCACCAAAACACCGTTGTAAACGGACTCACATTCCGTGCACATAACATTACGCACGCGGAGGAGATCGCCATCGCACTAGCCGCCGCAGATCAGCACTCGAGGGTCATCATCACCGACTCAAGGGGTGCCTGTAGCAATATTGAACAGGGATACATTCCGTACCTTGCTTATAAAATTTTGCAGAACAGCAGCTACCTAGGTGCCCCCGCGCACCGAACGATCATATGGGCTCCGGCTCACACGGGCCTCAATGGTAATGAGACGGCCGATGCCGCCGCCCGCGCGCTCACTCTCCGGGCACCATCCTCGTCCCCTACCGATCCGGAACTCGAACCCAATCCCGCCTACACCTCTAAAGAGGTCACACAATTTTATCAATCCGGTCATAACGTCTATTCGAAACCCTGTAAGGGCCTAACGAAGGCGGAGGAGTGAATCCTCCTTCGCCTTTATACCAAAACTCGATTGTTCCCGGCAATCATAAAACACTTTGACCCCGCTTGCACGGGGAAGTGCCCGCATTGTGAGGAAAATACCTCTGAAATTTTCAACATGGTGTGGGCCTGCTTACCCCAAAGCTTACCCCACTACCCAACACTTCGCGGGAGGACTGGGAGGCAGCCCTGCTCGGCTGCTCTGACCTGACGGCCCAACGGGCCTTGGTCGAGTGGGCCCGGGCCGCGGTCAACGCCAATGGGCTCCCGTAAGAGGGAGCCCACCTAGTGTTTGTACGGGGCGGCCCCTTAAGCACTCTTCCCGCCTTTCCGGTAAATAACTTTTGTGAATAAATGTTTTTCAGCAGCAGCAGCCATCTGTAATCCAGGCCATCTGTAATCCCACCTGGTTTAGAAAAAGTTTATTTACAGCATGTACAGAATGGCTTCATACCATTCCAGTAACAGGGCACATACACTTCGGCACATCTATATTTCACGACTAACATCACTACGTTACAGTGAAGACATTTGCTCTAATAAACATGATTATGTTGGCATACATGTACACAAAAATTCAATGTGATATCACGATACAAGGGTATAACGATACAATAGATCCAAATGAAACATAATTTGTAACAAATGAAATCATATATAACAACCCAACGGGCGCTGCTTAGCACCAAGTCGGTCGAAAAACGAGTTGTATCCTTTCGTGTTCCACCTTGACGAAAGGGCACGACCAATGCCGCAAAAACTCTTGCTCCCCGAAGAAGAAAAGCTCTTCGGAGGGGAACGCGAGGATCTCTCGTCTCATTCTCCCCAGTATCGGCCACAAGGCACGCCGGCGGCAATTGGCAGCTACGGCCTCACATCGGTTTCTCCAAAGGCTGAACAGCCCCGCAACTATTAAGAGAGCGGAGAAGCGGCTACGCGGAAATCGGCCGTTGGACACGAAAGTTCGCACACCCTGTCCCCGAAAACCAGCATCAACCGCACGCCAAAAAAGGCGGGAAACCACACATTCAAACGTCGCATGTCGATTGGTCTCTACCATGACGCAGTTGGGGCAAGTGGAAGTGCGAACTACCTGCCATCGCTGCAACCGATCTCGCGTGGGGAGCAAGCCCCAGCCCAACCTCCAGACAAAGTCTCTGAGATGCCCTGGCAACACTGCGGCATTTATTGGTTTCCAAGCGCGGTTCAATACAGATTGACGATGCTGGGGCACCAAGGGCCGTAGAAGTACGGCCATTGTGTCCACCACTTTAGAATCGGCCACCTCTATCTCTGGGCACGTAGCTTCCAAACGTCGGTGAAATGCCAGAAGGGCTCGATACAAAGATGGTAATTCAGTTGATTGGGGACCTTTGTTTATTTGGATATCCGGCAAGAAGACACGTAGTGATGGCCCCAGATGGTAGCGAGCCAGTGTCTGAGCGGGCATGTCATCATTGCTTAGTATTCGCAATAGAGTGCGGAGGCACAATGTAGAAGCTGCGACGGAAATGTCAGGGAATGCAAAACCGCCTTGATCTCGCGGTTGAGCTAACGCTGGACGCGATAACAATTCTGTGCCACCAGACTAAAAAAAATGAACTGATGCAGCTTTGCACTTTCCTGCAGACGTGGAGCGGTGGTTTAACAGAATGGCAAAGGTACCAAAATTTTCCTAGGTACACTGTTCGAGTTAAGTATCGGCGTTCCAAGAGGGGGAATTCGAAGTGCCTGGCTGCTTTGATATCATTTAGAAGAGTTTGTACAACGGATGACCAGATGCTATCCTGTATACCAAATACAGTGAAAGTAACTCCGAGTATTGAAATCTCAGGAGACCACTGTAAAGGCGACGTGATGTTGATACGACGCTGGGGTTGCCAATGAAAAAATACTGGCTTTTAGAAAAGTTTAATTTTGCACCGAAGATAATACTGAAATCAAGGAATGTATCAAGAGCATGCTGCAGCGACTGTTCATTATGTACATATAGAGTGATATCATCTGCATATGCAGCGACCTTTACTTGAGTGTTACCGGGTAGAGGTAAGCCACGAATCTGCGGGTGATGTTCAACGGCCCTTAAGAAGGGCTCTAATCCAAGGATAAATAACACTGGGGAGAGGGGACACCCTTGACGGACCCCACGCGTGACTCTAAATGCGTGACTCTCACGGGAATCTAAGTAAAGGGTACTTTCTAAATTAGTGTACATCGCGTTGATAAGGTCAATAAACTTATCCGGGAATCCGTATGCATGTAAAATATTTAGTATGTAGCCATGTTCTATGAAATCAAAAGCTTTCTCTTGATCTAATGAAACCAACAGTCTTTGCGCACATCGGCTAATGGTGTATTGAATGATGTCCCGCGTTAACCACGTATGGGTGTGTATTTCTCGGCCCGGAACAGAACAGACCTGGTGGAGAGCGATTAATGTTTCAAGAAATGGACTGATTCGGCGCACCAAAATGTTAGCCAAGAGCTTGTAATCTACATTGAGCAGGGTAATAGGGCGCCAATCTTCTGGTCGCGTGGACATTGGGTCTTTCTTGGGAACTAGTGTTATACGGCCTTTGTGGAAAGAAGTTGGAAGTGTAATATCTTGGAAACACTTGCGAATGACGCGTGACATAGTTGGACCAATGATAGGCCAGAACTGTACATAAAACTCTGCAGGGAGTCCGTCAGGCCCTGGGGCCGATCCCTTTTACATTGCGTCTAATGCGCCTTTGATTTCGTCATCGGATGGCGGTGATAGTAGGACGTCATTTGACATGTTGGAATCATGAGGTAAATCTGTTAGCAGAGGATGCGAAGAAACGGATCCTGGGTAACAGACATTAGCTCCAGATGTAGCCATTGACTCAAAGTGTTGAGTGAATTCCTGAAAGTCGCGCGTACCCGCAGCAGATGGGGTGATAGAGTTCAGCGAGTGGGCAGGCGAGCCTGGTGGACAAAGCAGAGCTCTGCGTGCATACCTTAGCATCTCGGGGTGCGCACAGGGTGCACGTCTACAGCGCCAAGCTGCAGCCGAGAGTGAAGAAGCGCGCATTATACGCTGGTACCGTTCAACGAGCTCCTCTTGCCATGCCCGCATTACAGTGGAAGGACTTGGATCTCGATTGGCAATGCGTATCTTCTGGATTAACAATGACGCATCTTTCGACATACGGGTGCAAAGTCCTCTGCCCGACGCACTGCAATGATGCCGCCACTGTTCTTTGCCTAGTGTTTGTACGGGGCGGCCCCTTAAGCGCCGTTCCCGCCTTTCCGGTAAATAACTTTTGTAAATCAATGTTTTTCAGCAGCAGCAGCCATCTGTAATCCACGCCACCATCCTTCTTTCGGACACGAATCACAGGGGCAGCCCAAGGGCTACACGACTCTTGGATGACCCTTTTCTTTAACATCTTTTCTATCTGTTGAGAAATGACCTTGCGCTCCGCAGATGAGACACGGTATGGTTTCTGCCGGATAGGGTGAGCGGATTCTGTGTCAATCCCATGGCGAGTACGCGACTCGGGTACACGTATTTGCTCTTCATTCTGTGCAAATTCAAATATAGTAGCGTGCTTTGCAAGGACTTTGACCGAAGCTTGACGTTTTTCTGATGATAGCGACTTGTTTACCACACTCAGAAAGTTGGCTTCTGTATGGTACGTGGCACGAATAGGATCTACGCTCTCGTCGAATAAAGATGCAATAAAACTGGTCGCATTTTGTTCGAAGAGGGCGAGTCGCATTCCGCTGGGTAGCATGACAGGTTCATTTGAATAGTTCGACCCTCATAAGGCCGATCGCCTATCACTGATCGACAGAACACAATGTGGGACGAGCATATTTTTCTTGGCGCAATTGAGAGGAATGGGCTCCACAAGAACATCAAACTTTCCAGCGTCCGAGGCAGAGGCGTCAACGCGTATGGTCTTCATCGAGTTGGGCGGCAAGACAACATCCTCAATGACGGTGATAGATCCTTAACAGCACCTAGGATCGTCAGTAAATTCCGATAGCATAATCTCAGCAGCACCGCAATCTACAGTAGCCCAACACTCACGTAGAAAATCGATCCCCAAGATGATGTCATGGGTGGAGCTGGTCAGTAAAGCGAATTCCACCTCGAAGACCTTGTCACCCAAAGTGACACTAACAACACACACACACCGATCGAGCACAGTGTCTCCCCGCTCACTGCACGAAATGTTGCACATCTGTCCCAGCGAAACATCACTTCATGTCCTAGCCGCATTTTGAAGTTGAGACTCATCACTGAAACAGCTGCTCCAGTATCTATCAAAGCCATCGTAGGAAGTTCATCAATAAGCAAGGGGACCCTATTTGCGTCATAAAAACGGGTGGAGGCATAGGCGGATGCAGTGAAAAATGTTCGGCGACCTCACCTCCATTGGCCGCGCCACCAATAGTTTCCCGGAGGCAGGGAGGTGACGCGTCGACCAGGAGATGTGGAACGAAGCCGGCGTGTTGTGGGGGGCGTCAAGTTTCGCGCGGAGGAAGGCGAGTCGTTGCTTAAATTCCGGTGAAAATTGCGTCCTACATGTGTATCACTGTGGGTCGTTCGCTGGAAGTCGTCCCCAACGTACGCGTCCCGCATTGAGCGCATACCACTGCGCCAGCGGTTTTGTCGAGAATAAGCTGATGATCTTTCCTAGTATTGCTGTTTGGGGCGACGCCTTTGACCACAGAATCGAGCCACATGTCCAAGGAAGCCGCAGTTATAGCACACAGGGGCCTCACCCACGTCGCCAAACCTTCCACAAGGCGCCATGTGCCCTTGAGCGTTCCACGAAGACACCATTGTAGGTGGCTGGCGGGAGGCGTTCTGGAAACCACGGTGATGATGTAGGTTATCGGTTGGGGGCTCTGGTGTTCATGATTTGGGCACATCATATAGCGGGGAATCAACGGCAGCACACACTGCGTCGTATGGCGGGGAGGTGTTGATAGCAGGTGCGCTCGGCGGGTTGACAGCATCACGTCGTCCAAGTTCTTCGCGTACGATTTGCCTGATCATTGAGGCAAGATCACAGGAGGATGTAGGAGGGACGTCGATACTTGCAACGGTGGTGACGTTGGCAAGTCTACCAAATTTGGGAGTGATGCGCCTAGCCTTCAGGGTCTCAAACGTGCGGCAGTGTTGTATTACGTCCGCTACAGACGTCAAGGTGTCCTTGCCGATGAGAAAATTGCAGACATCTTCAGCAACCTCTTTAAGGAGATGCCCTACCTTGTCATCTTCTTTCATGCATGGGTCTACAGACTTGCACAATTTCAGAATCTCTTCAATGGACGTTGTGCATGTTTCACCGGGGACTTGAGCACGCTACATCAAAGTTTCCTCAGGGCGCTTCTTCTTCACCAATGGGTCCCCGAAGCAGCTCGCTATTTCTTTCTCAAACGGTTCACAGGTCGTTATTGTTTCTTCGTGGTTTTCAAACCACACCGACGCCGTCCTTGAAGAAACAATCCGACGTTGGACAACCGGGAGGCTGAATCCCCACAATTGTATTTACTCACACGGTTGAAGTGTTCAGTCATTCGTCGACGTCTTCTCCGACCCTCCCAGAGAAGCTTCGTGGTACTATGTGTCGGGGCCACGTGGCGCCAGACGAAGAGTGCGTGGTGTCGCCGTCAGCAATCAGATCCATAGAGAGCGGTGGTAGACCAGCCAGTCGGTGGCTTTGGCGTAGTTCTTGAGGTAGCGCTTCCGTGATCGTTCGCTTGGGATCGCTCAGCTGTACCTCGCACCTTCCACCAATCTTGTTACGGTGAGATGCCTTTATATACAGGAGATGATGAATGCGAGAGTCCAGGGATCTCGCCGATCACCACTCGTGCTAACCTCGCTCTCCTCTTCTTCTACGCGTCCCCTCAGTATCGCGGCAATATATTCATTTCATGACGTGTCGCTCAATAACAAAAATTGCAATACGGTCACATTCCCTCCGCATGCTTCGCATAACGTCGATTCCCTGGTACGTGGGATCTGCCGAATTTTTATTTTTCGCGCTGGTAAATCTCTCTTACTCATGAATTATCTCGCCCAAGCAGCAGTGTCAGGATCCCAGCAGAAATCGAATCCAAGCAGTCTGCGTGGCAATCAAACATCCCCCTTCAAAGCGGCACCAAGCTTCGAAACAGCATTGGAAAGACACCCTATATGCAGGTGCAAGGTTGGTTCAATGCCAATTCTTCCAGCGCTATCTGATTTTAGAAACATTACATGTAAACTCCTATAAAACAATCGTCACTGTGTGTTAACATCAACTGTATGCTAAAGTGCAATCCACTGATGTTTGTCTTCGTAGCACCAGCCAGGGCTGCCATACTCGGAAGCACAAGCGCTACATACTAGCTTACCAGTGTTGATAATGCCCATTTTGCTGTTGACGTCATTACATCAGTCAGTGAGTCAGTCGACATACTTTATTAGGGTCCTAGGGAACTACAAAGACTACCGACAGGTTGGAGCGGGAAGACTGTGGTCATCCGCCTTTCACAGGCCCTTTAGACCGTCCTTACTTGTTCATGGAGATAATCACTTTTGAGGCCTTTCTCCCAGTCCTCTTGTTTATTACAAGAGGCATTGTGTAACGCCGGACATTGCCAGAGCATGTGAGCTAAGGAGCAATATTCTTCATGGCATTCACAGCAGTGTAGATTGATGTCCGGAACAAAGCGACTAAATCTTCCTCTCGACGAGAAAGATGCCGTTTGTAATATTTTTAAGGTGGAAGATTGAGGTCTAGTCAGCTTAGGGCGCGGGAGTTGTAATTTCGAGCACCCTTTCTGGTAGTGTTTCACTCTTTCATAACAAGGGAGTAAGGGTTAATGTTTTGCTCCTAACCCAGATCACCTAGCGTATTGGGCCATCGCGGAAGGTCCGACTTCGTATTTGGCCATGCATAATTCGGGTTAGGTTTGAAAGGGTGTACATTTATTCCCATGTGCACTAGGAACCATGGAATGATGTGAAAGACATCAGGCGGTCTTTGCTTGATTATCGCCGCCGCTTATTTTGTGATTAGACTAGATAGAAAATCCTTGATGGCTTATCTCGAGTCAGTGTAAATGTCAGGCCACGAGGGCTTGTTCATAGCTATAGCGCGATGGCAGCTGGTTCGGCCGCCGCCACTGTGGTATGTCATATTAATGATGCATTGAGGATCATCCCATGTGGATCACCTACAACAGCTACAATTTAATCTGTGCGCCCATACTGTGCTGCGTCTACGTAGGTAATAAAAAATTGGTTCCAAATCTGCATGTTACACCGCAAATGTCGTCGAAAGAGGGTAGTATTGCGTCTGGACAGACTGAACAAAACGTTTATTTAATGTTCTGCGCAAGAAAATCGGTTAATGGTATTCTGGAGGCGCTGCGTTAGAGTGCCTCGAGCGTGTAGCGGAGGCGAACGAGCGCACAGAGGCACGTTAAGCACAAGCGCCATCTGGCAGTTATCTTCGAAAACGAAGGCGTGCAGCCCGCGGAGAAACATGCGCACCAGTCTCGGAGGTGGTAAGGTGTAGAACGCAAAGCGACGGGCAGGTGCCACCACCATGACGTCGTAGAAAAGCGTTTGAAACACCTTTTTGAGCATTGCGTTGCACTGTCAGTGCAGCGTGATAACCGCTACATTCCTTAGAGTTACTTGTATGTGCCTCTTCTCGTATAAAGGCAGACATACAAAACATCGAAGCGTTGTTGTGGCGCCTCAGATATGCGCAATAATTGCTTTTAAAGACGATAGTCTTTTTGGGGGCCTTCGCCAGCAAAATTTTGGTTTGTCTGTCTGCCTGTACATTTGTCTGTTTGTCCGCCCTAACGATACTCCGAATGGCACCAAACGGCTAACCCCATCTGCAGCGCCCACCAATATTGCTCAAGGTTTAGCGTTCATAGTTGTGCGATTGTCAATGAAGAAAGCAAATATTGCGCATATCTGAGGCGCCATAACAACACGGCAATGTTTTGTATGTCTGTCTTTACACTAGAAGAGGGACCCACAAATAACTCTAAAGACTGTAGCGTTCACCGCGCTGCGCTGACAGTGCAACACGATGCTCAAGAAGGTGTTTCCAACGCTTTTCTACGACGTCATGGTGGTGGCACCTGCCCGTCGCTTTGCGTTCTACACCTTACCACCTCCGAGACTGGTGCGCATGTTTCTCCGCGGGCTGCACGCCTTCGTTTTCGAAGATAACTGCCAGATGGCGCTTGTGCTTAACGTGCCTCTGTGCGCTCGTTCGCCTCCGCTACACGCTCGAGGCACTCTAACGCAGCGCCTCCAGAATACCATTAACCGATTTTCTTGCGCAGAACATCAAATAAACGTTTTGTCACTCTCTCCAGACGCTATCGTCTTTCAACGACAATTACAGTGTAACATGTAGATTCGGGCCATTTTTTTAATTGGAAATCGCACAACTATGGACGCTAAACTTTGAGCAATATTGGCGGGCGCTGCGGATGGGGTTGGCCGTTCGGTGCTCTTTGAGGTATCGTTAAGGCGGACAGACAGACAGACAGACAGACAGACAGACAGACAGACAGACAGACAGACAGACCACAATTTATCCGTCGAAGGTCCCCGGAAAGACTATCGTCTTTAAAAAGGCTTTTGTGCGCAAAGTCTATGAGGGAGCGAGCTCGTGCCTTGCGCCTAGCCACGATATATTCAGGGTGCTCATTCCTTAGAAAAGGGCTAACCTTGAAGGTGGAGACGTGAGAGAACATGGTGGCATTCTCGCCGGTGTTAAAGGGGGCCACTACTGTGGAATTTAAGATGTCTTTGTCTGTACGTGAAGACGAGAGACGTACTGTTTGCACCGTTCTTTGAGCTTCGATTACCTCAGTGAAGGCGTTGTGCACCCCTAGTTCGAGGGGCTTCTCTGAGGTAGTGCTAACGTGAATTAGCAGCATTTATTGAATAATTTTCCTTATCAGCTCATCAACTTCAGCTTCTTACGAGCATGAAAATTTTAGTGCCGGTTTGAAGTAACTTGTGTGGCTCATAATGAACGCATGATACAGCCTCAGTATATGGCTCTCACTGAGGCCGCTTGCGCGATTCGAGGTTCTTGCGATTACTACGAGCATGCTCTCTATGCTTTCACGCAGGCAACACCCTGATTGTTATTTCTCTTTGCGTTAAGTATTAGTCCTAGAATCCTGGTAGAGTTGACTGTATATAGGTATTATCTGGCCAAACTTTGCCTTTAGATTAATGAAAATCTGATCGAGAGGTGTAGATAATCTCGTGCCTTGCGATTTAGTCTATAAAGCAGTAGTTCCGACTTTGACCAGATTCCCGTTTCTTTTTGACAGAGTCCAATTTCTTTTAGGTACTCTTCGGTAACATCCACGGCTTCCTGAAGGGCACGCTAGCTAAGGCTTCGTTCGACCCTCTCCCCTTCCCCAAACTAGATGGGGATGTCTTTCACGTAGTGCGCATGGTTCGTGCCCTCGACTCAAGCCAGCTTTTCCGAGAGACCTTTTATCGCTATATTAATAATGGGGGGCGGGTGATAACTGCGACCTGCAGAGTGCCCTTAGCCCTTAGCTTGAACTCTTCGGATCTCAGTTGGCCAATTTTAATCTTGGTTTTAGGTTCGTGATGGATTTGAGAATAAAACAGTGCTTTATGTTGTCAAAGGATTTGGCGAGATCTAACGCCATAATTCCTCAGACATCCCTGGCGTTAAATTCGATGATATGCTATATAATGAGCAGCATAATGTCCTCCATGGATAGAGAGGGCCTGAAACTTACCATGTTGTACGGGAACAGTTCACGTTCCTCGACCTCGTCACTCTGTCGTGAAGAACGTGCTGAGCCACCATGCCTGCGCCAACCGTAAGTGAGATTGGTTTGACGTTCTCGGCTGTTAGCGCTTTGTCTGGTGTCAGTATAGGCGCTATAGAGGCTGTGTTTCGGGTGTCTGAGGCCTGACCAGTTTCCCACGTATGGTTACACTGTTCCGCAAGCTTCTCGATTAAATTCTCATCAAGGTGGTGCATACATCTACGGAAGATGCCACCTAGCATGGGCGCTGAGCGCCCATCAAGCTTCCGTAGACCTTTTGTGATTTCCTTTTTTGTGATCACAGCGTCAAGCTGACACCTGACAACCATTGATGTTAACGCTACGTGACGGCTGTAATCAGGGGTACATATGCAATGTTTGGGAACTTGGAAGTCACCACTGCAATCCCAATTTGCATTCCAAGAAAATTAGAGTGTATTTTAAAAGTATTTCTGAGACCTAGCGTGGCTCAGTGGTAGAATACTTAATTGCAACGCAGAAGGCTAGGGTTTGATTCAAGCTGAGATGCTCACACTTATTTTTTGCTTTCATCCGGTCATCACTACCTGCGGCATACCAGTGGCACATACCCACTCCCGGGTCTGTGCCACTGTTTTAAAGAAGAAAAACCTAGTACCAAGGACACAGTGGAGCTTGAACCTTAGTCCGCGGTGTGCCAACCCAGTTTTCTACCACTGAGCCAAGCCGGTGCTTGAGACTTGTTCGCAAACTTGCCTTAGGCAGGATTGATGTCAGGAAAGGAATCACAGCATTATCAGTAACAAGGTGTTTTAACACAGCAAAGAACAACTAGGGTTACACAATGCGAATACGTAACGAGTGGGTCGTCCAATGCTCCAATCTATAAAAAAAAACGTTTTCTAGACCACCTATTAACTGTGGTGCATACCCTTTGCAGACATAAATCCTCATCATGGTCAGCCACTACATAAAAAATTGGCACTAAATTCCTTGCACGTGTTTAGTCTTAGTGGTTACCCAGCAATTGCAGCCGTTACCAAATGAGGGTTTGGAAAAGGCTTTGAAAAGTCGCTCCTTTAGCTTTCTCTACGTCTGCGCTGCATCTTCCGCGCAGGCAAGCTGTTTTTTTTTTTCTGGGGGGGGGGGGGGTGGAGTGTTTGACGACACGCGCGACGGGATTGTGGTTAACGCCTCAGTGATTAACGCCTCGTCGCACTCATGACATGGAGGTCCAACGTTGGATTCCGCGCGCTGGAGTCTTTTTTCTGAGATTTTTTTCTTTCTTGCATTTTCATATATATATATATATATATATATATATATATATATATATATATATATATATATATATATATATATATATGTATATATATATATATATATATATATATATATATATATATATATATATATATATATATATATATATATATATACGTATACATACACGGTGCATGACATCGACGACGGAGGCGGCGAAATCCAGTCGAGATTGTACATATAATTGCTATCGCAATAAAATTATACCCAATGTGAGAGTATCCCACTGCAAGCTTACTTGCGTCTCGCCGGAAACCTATAAAGAATTTTCACCCACCCACCACAGTCACCTTCCAGCCTCTCCCCCGCCCCCGTGCTTCACATAACATCGATTCGCATGAAGCACGGGATCAGCGGGAAATTTTCTTTTTGGGCTCACCTTTAATTGAAATAAACAAAGAGTATATGTGGAGCCAAAATTATTGAAGCACGAGGCGAAGTACAAGCGGCACTAAAAGAAATAAGTGTTTCAGAAAGGACGGTTGATGCTTGAATAGTTGCAGCTACGTTTTTGTCAGAGGCGCCTCGTCATGCTCGGTGTGTTGGGTTAAGTGACACCATTTGTAAAGGTTGATCTACCTATTCAATCGTCCATCAGCCTGTTTGAGCCACTTATTCCTGAATAGAGAATAATGTCAGCGGAATACCAGCTGAATATATCAAGGTGCCATGTAAAATGGAAGGTATAAATGGTCTTTTTATGGCTGATTTTACCAGTTCATCTTTTCAGGACTGCCATTAGCAGCTAATGTGCCATGGAACTATCTCATGCCATGAGAACTTTTACATCATATTTGCGTAGTAGCATCTTCCTTTGAAAATATGCGTAGTCTGTCATCATACTCTCGTGCAATACTATTTAACAGAAAGAACTACGTAACAGTTCATATATTACCACTTTATCAATATTTTGTAGTAAAAATGATGAGCCCTTTTACTGGATCTTTGCCTAACATAATTTCTCTTCTTGACTGTGCGTTGCTTGCCACCCCCCCCTCCCCCTATTTGCAACACCTAATCCCGAATGTTTCGAATAAACTTCGTTAACTCTGTGAATACCTCACCCCCAATATACGTGTCGACGTGTATAAAATATGAACAGCATGTTACCTGCTACAACACTCCGACGATGTGTTTTCGAATTAGAGTGCGCCATGGAAACAACAGTCATTAACTATCCGAAAAACGCCTTTTCTCTTGCCTTATCTGAAACACGGTGTACGTGCTCGCCATATGAAATGTCAATCAAGTGTAGACGAGCCGAACCAGTTATTATCGGCCCATGGCGATTAATCGTTGTTCGTATACTGTCGATTAGCGGAAGCCAGGTTGCAGAGGCCGGAATAACCACATCGACCAAAAAATGAAGTTCACCCCGAACATCATGTATAATTCTACATCGCTGAACCGGCACCGACGTTTGTGCCACGCGTCAATATTATGTACCCGAACAAGTGGCATTGCAAACAAGTATTCTTATGTTTTATTGATGTGTTTTCGGGCCCTCAGGCCAAACGTGGGCTTGACAACCTTTGTTTGCACGTCGACGTCTACAGCACGCATAGCGTTTCCATTGTAACCCGCTGGTAGCCGCAGGAGTTTGGCCGCGGTTTGCGCTTGAGTACGTTTTTTTTTTCCGTCGTCGGGATGTTGCCGGTCTCGCAGACAAAACGTAGGAAGAAGCGGTATTTGCTCTTAATTGCGCACCGCCATGGGGGACTTGGGCATTGCGTTGCGCTGGCCACCGTGTTTTCAAGTAAGGTTCGAGAGGAGGTTGCGAAGAGACGCCAGCTGACGGTCCGCGGCAAATGTTGCCCCAGTGTTGCGCTGTTTTTGGCCGGACAAAGTCCGAGCACGAGTTGGGAAAGGACAAAGACGGAGAAGAAGAAACAAGAGAGAGGAAGAGAAATTAGAAAAGAATGAGAATTGAGATACGGGTGTGTGGCGGTCACGCCGGGTGTAACGGGTGCCAACGGATAAGTAGGCACTGAAGGTGTAATTGTGGAACCAACGCCAGGCTGTTCCCTCCCCATAAGTCAGGCTCATTCGGACTGCACGGTATATAGATATAAAGAGAAGAAAAACTAACGGCGCGACTTGTGAGGCCGAACGGAAAGAAGGTGGTGGTGATGGTGGCTGTGGTTGTGGCGGCAATGACGACGACGAACACGACGACGACGTGGGGCGATCGATGGTGCGCCAGCGTTGCCCCACTTTGTATCAGGACCCGCCGACCGATCTCTTCTGTTGCTGCAGTCGACGTGTCCACTTCATTTATATGCAACCCGCTGTGGCACGCCTCACCGCCAGTGATGAAGTCAGTGTACAAGCACAAGTGACCCTTTCTTCAAAGCTGGCCACATACCCGGATTCGTCCCGCCTATGGCATCGTGGATTCTGGGGGTTGAGCCCATGCTGAACGCTGATATGTGACAAAGCGGAGTTGGATATACGATCCCGCATATTCATTCTTCTGATTTCCGTTTCGTTGTCTTTATCGGCCCTTCTCTCATGGCAGACACCGAGGAAAAAAACTGGAAACTATAAGAGTCTTATGAGACGGTTGACCTTATCTCGACGTTGTCGTCTCGCGGGGAAATGGCGTCCTTGAAAGCGAACATAAATACCCTACGCGCTACATATCTATAATTTGCTATTGATATGTTCTTTATATGTTTGTAAGATGATCAGCACATTGAAATAATGCAGCAGAAAAGTTGTGGTCTAATGACCGACTCAGAACCTTCAAACACGATTTGTTTACTGGTGTACAACGTCTGGGCAACTTTAGAAAGTGCTGATTAGCCGCGGATTGATTGACGCGATTAAGAAAGGAGTCAATTTCGACCAGACAGATACACTGCAGGTGTTTTAATTCACTCAATCTGTTGGTTTGATAGGTATAATAAATAAAATAGCAATGTCAAAACGCATTGCAGCTGTGCTGGTCTCAGCTTTACACATTCAGAATATTAAAACACATTTTAGGATACTATGTCTTTATTTATCACCAACGCGAAGCAGCCGGCGCCCCTTACTAAAGACACTGATTGAGAAGTAAGTGCAAATCCGGTGGTTCTAGGGAGCTCATTCAACTTGCTAAACTATTGGCAAGTAATGTTAGCAAACTATCACATCGTTTACCAATGTAGAAAGCACACTGGCTGCAAAAAACTTCAACTTAATGTTCTGTTTACTGTAAAAGATCGAGTGCGAGGCATGGTGCAAAAGAAAATGCTCTACAGCTGTTATAAAATGTGTGCTTAAAGATCCGCGCGCAAGCAATCGCTTTCTTTCGTTTGCTTTTGCTTTTGTCCAACCAGGCTACGAGCATTGCGGCATGTCCTTACGTATAGAAACCTTTATGTGTTCTCCTTGTTGATTACGCAAGTCTTTAATTCGTAACTTCATTTTGGCGAGGCAAGAAAATCTCGCATGTATTTTACCCCTGTCGTGTGAATATAAGCAAACGCGATCGTTTCCCGATATTGAGCTAGTGCTTGCTTCTTTTCTGTTTCTCGCGATGAAACGGTTCAGCGATTGTATATATTCCCCGTGAAAAGTCACCACACGTATAAAATCATTGCTGCGGAACAAGCTTGCCGTGCAACGGTCTGCACGCGCGGCTGTCACGTTCTCACAGAGGCAATTAATTAGTGCGCCTTGCAAGCAAACATCTATTAAGAGCATCAAGAAATGATTTGTTTTCCTAATGCAGTCCTAATTAACGTTCGAGGGCGCGACCTGCGGAACTCATGTTCTCAACGCCGCCGAACCCAACCTAAGGTAAAAAAAAAATTAACATGCGGCAGGCTATAAAAACAAAATCATAATTATTACGAGATAACGCAAACAACGGAAAGCTAAATAAGAGAAAAAAAGCGACGGGTGAAACTAACGATCGCGGAGTATGATTGGAGCACTAACGCGGCAAATATACTTAGCGAATCAGGCGAGCAGTTAATGAGATAAACTTCATTATGAACAACCGCCCACATTCTCTCGTACTTTTTGCTTGTTTTTGTTTTCCGAATTATACGTTGTTCCTTTCGCTGGACGATTAGGCTTCTAAGACGGGGCAAAAATTATTAGCCCGACAGGTTCAGCAAGAAATTCTTCCGCTCATCAAGCAACCTATTAGTCTATGGGACAAAAATAAAAAATAACGCTGAATGAGTAAATAAATACGGAAGGTAAAATGGGTCACGTACAATTACGAGCTCCTTTCCGTCTGGAAAAGATGCTTGCCGAAGAACTAACCCAGAAGATTGTTTCTAAGTTCGAACTGACTAGACGTGCGCAAAACATAATACCCTTCTCCTCTCCGAGCTTTCAGGTATAAGAACTGAAGAATTTGTTTCTTTGCTTCATTTCATACTGCGTCTTCCTTTACACGATGCTTTGGTACCTGATATGTGGGGTTGAACGTCCCAAAACCAACATACGACTATGAGAGACGCCGTAGTGGAGGGCTCCGGAAATCTCGACCACCTGGGGTTCTTTAACGTGCACCCAAATCTGAGCACACGGGCCTACAACATTTCCGCCTACATCGGAAATGCAGCCCCCGCAGCTAGGATATGCTTTGGTACCTAGAAGTATTGTAAAATCAACCTAAAAAAGTAAATCCATGCAAATGCGTCTGTGGTACAAACAGCGATTATCTCTTTGGCGTGGTATGAACGTACTTGTAAGTTCGAGGGCTATATAACAAAGCAGCAATCGACTATGCAACGTTTTCTTTATAACGTTTACTATGCATTGTGTATCAAATCGCATAAATTTTGCAGCTTTGCAGGAGGACTCGAATAAAAAAGTTTCAGCATTGTCACGGAACCCTAGGATCAAAAAATTGAATTAAAAACTACCACGCAGAAAAGCTGATGGCTTTTAACACACGCCGTGCTGAATAAAATTCCGTATGCGTGGCCAATGTTACCCAAAGTAGGTGACATTTTAGCATAAAATGCCCCAACATCTTTCATTATAGGAATATGATATTCATTACAATGCAATACCCTTTCGCAGTGAATTTTTCTGTACACGGTGCTGTGGTCGATTTTTACCTTACGAAAAGATAGACTAGACCCAAAGGTATTTCAATGTGGTGCATTTGGAAAGAGAATAGTTCATTAACATACCTTGAAATTCGCAGTTACTCGGCGGATCTTCTGGGGTAACACTCCCCACTTACTACCATTCTATAGTAGGGACGTTAGAAAAGGAATGTTAATCAATGGCTCAACTCAGTGACTGACTGTTCCTGTAAGCTCCTGATTCTATACCATCGATTAGCCAAACAATGAACAGTGTCATTCAAACAGGGCGACAGTGCAGTTCAAACTGACAATGCCTTTAACTTCAGGGTCAATTACACTCTCAGCTACAACGACCTATTCACACAGCGATGCATCGCCTCTCAACTGTTTTCATGGAGCATTTTTAATCCCTAACTCAGCGTGCGCTATCATCAACTTGTTCCTGCGGCCACGACAACAATATTGTTTATCATCTATTGCTCTACTCTCTCAAGCACATCAAACGATGACAGAGACTCGAACGGGAACTCTACTTGTTACTCTAAGAGCGAAGGCTATCATTAAAAAGAATAATATGTCTATGGGCGTCACGGATAAATCACGAAGCAATAAAAGTGCTTCGACGCTTTTTTTCTCTTTTTAATACCATGGCAATCACGACGAACATTCACCTAACAACATCAAACGTGTGCAAAACGCTTGATTATGTGTTCTTTCAAATGATAAGTTTCAAACTCACCAAGTTCAGGAATGTAAATATTTATGTAATGTACTTAGGGTTAAATCTTTTTTCAAATAATTTCTTTTATCAGAACAAACAAGTGAAAAACAGTAGACATTTCCAAGTAAAGGCCTATACGCTTCTGTCAATTATTTTCTGAAAGTAAGGGCATATACACTTTTATGATTTATTTCCTGAAATGAAATCAACTGAAATGAAAATATTTTATTTCAGGGCCTTTTCTGCAGAGACATCAACAGAACGCCGTTTTTAGTCTTTTGGTTTATTTAAATAAACCAAAGGGCAGAAGCCAAGTACATGGAGGCTTCATGTAAAGAAAAGTGCTTGAACAGCAGCAACCAATGTTTTCACAGGGTGTCTAGTCTTCAAGGTAGCAATTGTTGCTGCCTTGAAGAACGAACTACTTGTCAAAATATGGGTTCTAGGGACAACCTCACGTTCAGGGATTGTTTATTCTATAAAGAAATGCGTGAATATGAACCGGGTTGTGCGTTTTAACTTTGCTCGCAAAGAACGTTTCAATTTAAGATTGCTCTCAAATATTGCGGTAGGTAACTACACACAAGATTAAAGTAACCTTTTCATTTTAAGTAAAACTGTAAGTACTATATTATACTGCAATATACTATACTATACTGTAATAAACAAACCCTACTCACGGGGGCCGCATTTTCAATAGATGTTAAAGTGATTGAGGACTATATCCTTAAGTTAGGTGAACATTGAAGAACTCAGGTGTTCAAATTTCCGGAGGCCTCCACTGCGGTATTTTTCATATATTATCGTTGTTTTGAGGACGTTAAAATTCATCTATACTTTACTCTATTATACTATACGATCCAACAGCCTGAAAGAGTAGCGTACCTACTAGAAGTACTAATAGATGTATTATACATCGTTCCGCTAGCTAAGAAGTAAATGCCAGCGCGAGTAAAACAGAAAGAAAGGCAGCTGATACTGCTCGGTATACATGTAAGAAGTTTGCATGTACAGTTTTTTCAAGCGTGCATACGGCTTACACAAGAGAAATAACAGAGCACCGCACATACACGCACGCACACTCACTGAGCAAATGTGAAGCAAACGCACACACGCCTTCGACAAGAGAGGCGAACGAGTGTCGAATTGACGCAGAACACACGCACGTACGTACAACCATAGTTGGAGAAAAAGTAAGAGAGCGAGGCCCAGCGATCGACAATTGGCCGAAAAGCTGTAGTGATGGTGTCCGGGGGATTAGCGCTGCACAAGGACGCCATTCTTTCGGGAGTTGGCGGAGCGTGGTGGCTCGAGCGACAAGCGGCGTGCTGCAGGAAACGAAAGCGTGAAGGGGGTAATTGTGTTGCGAAAACGCATCCCAGCATAGAAGAGCGAGAGACTGAGCACTGGAGGACGCGGGCTGCTCCGTGCTCTGGCTGTTGTGTCGGAGCCGTGTCAGTGTTGTACGCAGATAGTGCGCTAAATACGCGGCTCAGAGGCTCAGACCGGCGGGAGGCCTGCGTGGGACGATACGGACTGTTCGCGGCGAGCGTGCTCCCTTTCAATCCGCGCTTCTCGTTTTGACGGTCGGTGTTACTCAGTCAATCACTGTAGGAAGGCTGCTTGGGTCTGGCAGCTTATCAATGGCTTTCTCGGGGCGAGCATTCCATGAACGATCTTTTCACTGCACCATACAGAGTACAAAAATTAGCTGTGTTAGAGCGCTGCGCCTTGCGTAACGAATAACATGGCATGGACGTGTTAATTGGTTCCGTCGTCGCATCGTAAAGGGGTGTATTTAACGTTTTGATTCGAAAATATGTCCCTGCCTACTTTAACTGGCCAACATTCAGTGATCTTTAACGAGTATGTAACAATCATTCATTCAGTAACGTCGTAAAGGTGAGAGAATGAGTGCAGGAACGTTACCATAGCCAGGTTTATGAGATCGTCCAAGAAATTTCGCTGGTCAAGTGCCTTTTGGAGGCACCCATCCAACAGCGGAGCATCGTGTACCCTGTTTCAAGTGATTTTTGACTTCAAAACCTTTCTACAATTGCGATACTGCCTAATAAAAATTGTGAGCGCAGCTCTACGTGTGTTTAGATTTGACGAAGGAAACAATTTCAACGACACAGATGTAAGACAATGAAATAAGTCGGAACACGTAAAAGGTGGCTGAAATGAGATAAAACTGCGTCGCTACGTCATCCGACTTTAGCCGTCTGCTCTGGTGTCAAGACAACGCGGTGCGCGTGCTTATTGTTTCCCACTCGCATCCATACCTTTTATTCGTACAAAAAGTATTGTTTGGCGGGGCGTGCGGCTCAAACAGAAAAACGCGTTGATGACAGTTTTACCACGCTTCAGTAAAGGCGCGTTCTCACCAGGGCAACATGACAAAAGACCCCGACGTAGACACGAGGCAGACGCAGACGATCGGCCGACGAATCACCCGCCGACAATTTTGCCCGGCCGCCTGGTCACATTATGTCAACAACGACAACGACGCATCGAAAGACAGTATGTTGTCGTATGTAACATGATGGCAGACCGAAAACATTAGCTGAACGCATCGGCAGACTGCTCGTTGGCAGGTCGTCGAGAGATCGGTGGTGGAGCGAAAATTGGCCCGTGTTGTGGCCTCTAACAATCAAGGGGCACAATTCGGGGGGAGATAAGGAGGCCCTGCACAATACCTAATGGTCATCTTGCGCACCCCACCAGAGTCATTTTTTCGCTTCGTCGTTGTCCGTCTCCACACCCGTCTCTTGATGTCATTGAAGATACCAGGGGCTGCGCCACCTAGTCCATCAAAGACAATGGCAACGCAGGGAGGATGGTTGAGTACGTGGAGCAAGTGGGGCCAACTTCCAATTTTTTTCGTGCAAGTTTAGCGGTGTCGCAACGTGTGCCTTCAGTGTGACTAGAGAATTAGGCGACGGAAGGCTGCGAGCATGACAAGGTGCGGACGGAGTCTTCCACAGATGATTGGTGGATTCTTCGTGTCAATAAAGTGTAAATAGGACGACGACAAGACATAAGGCACTCCCAAAGATAGTCGGCGAACCAAATTCTGTGTCGTGTCACTCTGCATGGTATAAACGCGCCTTATCTTGTGACATCTAGTATTGCGATCATCGCAGAGAAGATAACAGTATCTCTCCTACAACATTACTTCGTGATTTCAGGAAAAGATACAAACAAATGCTTGTCGCCGTTACCACGTCGGGAGTACGTGGCCCTCGAAGGCTTCGTTTCAAAACAACGAGTTTTAATCACAACGCCGTATAGTTCGCTTTTGCCTGCCTTTATAAGTAAGAGAAAGGTGTGAGATACGAAACGAACTCTTACAGCATTTCCCTCTCTCCCGGCAGCCGTGGCTTTCACGACGACGGCGCCTCGGGGCCATCGTATTCAGTGCGACAGGCGGCGTCCGGTGAGGGGGCGGCTTTGACGAGGCTGGTCGTCCCTAGGGTGTGTCTGTCGCCGGTGCCCTTTTTCGTCTGTTTCAGAAAAACAATAGAATAACGATGCTTTAGATGAAAAGAGTTAAAATAAAACGAAAGAAGCGAAGAAGCAATAAACGAAATGAACCCAGAGTGTATAGAAAAGAAGATGACGCGGCGTAGATCCAGAAATCAGGACGGTGTGCTCTTTCAATATGTCAGGCGTCGCAACTCGCTGACCGGTGAGATGAAGCGGCCCTGCCAGCGCCACAGAGGAGGCCGAAATTTGATGTCTTTCTGGGACGCTCGCTTGCCCAGGGCGACGTATGACAATGGAAAATAATTGAAAGGAGAGAAGAAAAATAATCTGAACAAAAAAAATGAACGTCATTGGTGACGTACAACAAAGAATACGTTGAGAAAATAAATAAATAAGCAAGAAATTACCTTCTCCCAAAGAAACGGTGTATTTCCGGCATTATGTTTTGCTCGAGGTGTGCGTTTGTCCACCTACGTTGGACGTGAGCGAAGAAGTTGTATGGCCCGCGGCTGTACACGTGTTTAGAAAAAGACAGCGTGTGTGTTGTGTGTTGTTTGAGTTGCTTCGCAGAAATAGCAAAAAAATAAATAAAGAATAGGTCTTGTGTCCAGATCGCAATAGTATGATCGCAAAAACTTGTGCCGCTAGCGTGCCCCTTTTTTATGACTTTCTTCCGCTTGGTGAGAGCGTTTGCCCGACAGCTCAGAAAATAAAGGTGTTCGATTTATCTCCAAACGTTTACTGTGCAACTCTGCGTTGAACTTGTGCAGGTTCTACATTTGTAGTTTTGTTGACAATGTTGCTTTTGCTTTATGGTTGTCTACACATCACTGGTGTTTTTTTTAGTGCAACATTGAACTGTTCAGCTGGAATTCTTGAAATACACTCTGGAGCACTGGCTACATATCTAACGCGTTTTCAAGTTGTCTTCTATAGAGGTATTACACAATTGCACTGCAGGTTATGATAAAAGTGATAACAATTGTTTTTGGCATGGCCTCATGTGGCTATTCCTTTAGCATGACCGTAGTGTGTATCTATATAGCTACGACAGCACGATGGCTCTCCGTCTTTTACAGTCGCAGTAAGTGTTCACACTTCCGGTTTCCCTGACACGTACATGGTTGTTCTTTTACACAAATGCAGAATGACACACCACAGGAGGCCGTACTAACAATGTACTAACCGAACTAACCTTTACAAGCTGACAGGGCATATTCAGTAGCTCAGTAGTTCAGTAGCTCGCTCAGTAGCTCGCTCAGTAGCTCAGTAGCTTCTCTCAGTAGCTTATACTCGGTAGCTTCTCTGATGTGTCCAACTCTGTTTCAAAAAAAAAAAAATAAGTGTGTAATAAAGCAAAAAAAAAAAACGCGAGAGCTACGTGGAAAGCGCCGCACAATCACAACTAAAGCTGAAAGAGTAGCCCTTCAGAGCCTTTTTTAAACAGTCTTCAGCTAGCAGCTACAAGAACATTTGAGGCTCAGCCTCAATGTCATATATCCTCATAATTTTTGTGAAGTATAGGGAGGCATTCACAATGTCATCCTCCGTCATTCTTTGGAAAAGCGTGGTGCCCGCTGGACACTTGCGAAGAATTTTGTGCATTTTTTTTTTCATGCAGTGGCTGACAACGATGATGCATTATGCCTTAATCTTTTGTTATTGGAGTTGTAGCATTCGACGGCCCACTCGTTAGGGTTCGAAATTTGTTTTGCTTTTAATGTTTTATGTTTACATTGTCTTTTCTTATTATTTCGTGCAATCGCGGTTACACACACTGGCTGCACTAGTGACGGAGAAATACGGCGCCAAAAAAGGACCCTTGTTATTGTGATCTCAAGACAGTTTTCTCTGTAAAAAAGCACAAGATTGTATAATCAATTGGCACCCGTCTTCATTTCTGCAGGATCTCGTCCTAGTATGAAGCCACGTGCTCGAAGCATTGGCAAACGTACAAGGCAAGTTTATATGTTTACTCAATGCCTCCAAGCTTAGCCAGCATAAGCAAATTTTTTTTGCCGCCCGGGACCTAGCAAACAGTTTTCCTTACTTCATTTTAGTAGTTACAAGCGTATGTGAAGGTGTCACAAAAGGGGGCTGGATAGTTAAACATTCATTTAGGAGAAACAGGACTTGCTTTCTCACGAAATCAGTTTGCCACTTAATATGCGTTCTCAAGATCGACATAGTGCGCTGCCCTTGAGCCTTCAACACATAGATACATGCCAGGAGAGTTTCACGATTGTCAACTTCTCAACATGTAGGCATATTTCACCAAAACAAAAAATTGCAGCCGCCTTCTCTCGACTTTACCGAAGTTTCAACCGCTGATATGCAATCTAAAAACACACTATCGCATCTCATACAATATAAGAACCACGCACACACCTTTCCACAACCACTTTCTTCAAAGCGAACATTCATAAAAGACACAAGGCGTAATGACTTAGAATCACTTATAAGTCAGTAACTGTAGATTCAATGCACTTCTTTGTTTTTTGTATGTGATTGTGAAAGTGAGTACTATCATGTCTCTGCGTCTTCGCGCAATAGAGTGTTATGTGCTAACGACGTCACCTTTCATTTAATACGTCTTTAGTCAGAATTTCGTGCAATAGTGACTCAGATGTAGTGTAAAGCTCGACAGTTTTTTTCTATTTTTGTTTTCATCACTCACGAAATGAGAATTTCGCACCCATGTACAACCTCCCGAGAACCTACCACACTTCTACTGATTACTGTCACTTTCCCCGTAAGAAAGACTTGAAGCTTCTCGCTTGCTCTCGAATGCCTAAGGAACGAGCGTGAAAAGAACTATCGGGATGGTGAAACTATATTTCACGTTGAGATTCCTACAGTACAGCTGCGTTACAAATTCGCCAGGTCCATCTAATTTGCATTTCTTCGTTTTCTAGTTCTTTTTACCTACTGCGCGCACAAAATATTCAACTTAGAAATGTCTCAAAAAGAGAAAAAGCACAAAGTGCAAATAACGCAACGCTGGCCTACTTCGCTTCAGTGCATTTGCAGACGGGACTCCTGCCTCCGAGGTAGGAGTGCAAGTAGTCCTTGACTTAGCCGAGTGCGAACTCAATTTTCTCCCGGAGCAAATCTTCTTCCCGAGCTACCGCCACCACGCTCCAGCATGGCCGCCGTTGCCAGTGCAAGCCTCGGGAAGCTCGCAGCAGCAGGAGCCAGCGAAGGATGATAGCGGCAGCTATTTCTTCTCCCTTAAGAAGAGCTCAGCACACAAGATCAACTGGAGCTTTTGGGTGGCTGAGACGTCCCCGCTTCCTCCTTTTTCAGCTCTTGCGCGCCTTTCCACTTCTCCTCACAGCTTCTTCTCTTACGGGGCGAGAAAGTGTACAATACTTCGTAAAGAGGGCCCTGCTTCGGAGAACAAAGAAATCTCGCGCACCAGCCGTGCCAAAAAGAAATACAGCTAGAAAGAAAACAAAGTGATGCTGCGAGACAAATAATGAAACCAAGTGAATGAAGCGTGTGTTTCTTTGTTTTTTTTTTGTCAGGGCAGAATGAGGTGACGGGAACCACGCAGGCGCCGGGAATCGCGTCGCGTTTTTCGTACATGGCATGTACTCTTTGTCGCCGTCATCGTCGCCTCGTAGCCGTCCGTCTTTCGCTCTGAATATACATCAGCCGTCAGTTCTGCCTACAGGATCGCCCCAGCGCCGCTGATCGGAAAGCGAGCGAGCAGACTGGGTTGCGTTCTTTCGTTGTTTTTTTTTTCGCACACACGCCCGCACGCGTCGAGTAGGCGCAGCCCGTCAACGCCGTCCAAAATCATCATGATTGATGATAAGGCGGGAGCTCGTATTTGAAGTGGGGGAAAGGGGGGTGCTGCTTACGAGCCCAAGTACGCGTGCTCGCATGGATTTGTCACTCGTCGAGTGTTGTAGAGAAAAGACATGAAAGAGAGTTGTGTAGATGGAGAGAGTGAAAGAACTAGATAGTGCGGCGTGACAGAAAGGACGAGAGAAAGAAGAGCAAATAATACTTCCTTCTACACTTTCGCTGCTTTATATTTCGCGACTCCTGGGAAGCTAAGGTGCGACGATCGCGGCGAAGAATACGGATGGGTGCCAGAGGTGAGGGAGGGCTTTTGGAGAGAGAGGGAGTGTGAATTTCGAATATTTCACGTGGTCCGAGAAACGAAGCGACGCGCGTGCTCACCCACACGCACGTAAGACGATGCCGCACGCCCTTTCTGCGAGACGTGTTCGGCCCGTGCTGAGCGCACATTGTGAATTTCCCACGCCTTGAAACGCAGCCTCTAGTCTATTTCCTCGCTAAAACAGAGAGAGAGGGGGGCTTCTGCACGAGCATGGTGTTCAAGAGGAACAACCATCACTCACTGAATTCAGACGAGCAGGTATAGCGAGGCTGGTTCAGATACAAGAAGAAAGCGATACGCGATGACGGCTTTCCGAAAAATCGGCTTCGGGGAGTGCCTAGATGTAGGATTTGGAAAGAAGCAAAATCTGACAGGGTTCGTGAAAGTTTTGACTTATCTTGGCGAGGCGCTATGCGCAGCTATGGGCGTTTTGCGATGGGCCGAACGATATATTCTAGCGTGTCCATGAAAAATATATGGAAGTGAAATATAGCCTGCTGGTAACATCGCACGATTGCAAAGAAGTGATGCCTTATAAGAAACGGAAAAATAGAAATAACGGGACTGTTGCTATTCGCCGAGAGAACAAGTAATGCACCATACTTTGATGCACCTCGCATCGTGCGGAAATAAGCAATGGCACAACTCCTCCTGTCACTATGATGATCTTGCACTGTTGTCTGACTCTGGAGTTCCAAGAGTTACGATTGGCAAATCGGGAACTAGCATTTTTGCTAGCAGTATAAGAATACTTCACAACATATCTACGCTGTGAGCAATGAAAGAATTCACCTTACGAAATGATATAATTCGGTAATACCGGAGAGCGCCTCTGGAGCCCATGGCTCGTAAGGTACTCTATTAACTATCACTCTTGAAGAAAAACGTAGTAGATGCTTCTAGAATAATGTTGATTGAAGCCAACCGGTCACTCGTGATTAGCAAAGGTAACCGCAAAGACACACAAGAACACAGAATGACGCCGATTCGTGTTGTGTTTAGTTTCCCCGCGTGCTTTTAAATGTCTTAGCGAACTTAGCGAATAGTGAACTTAGCGAACTTAGCGAACTTAGCGAATTTCTTAGCGAACTTAGTGAACTTAGCGAATAGTAGTGGTTTCGGTGCTGGCTACCCAATTTTATAAAGATTACATGTGTACTCCTTTGATACAGCCGTCACGTCGGGTTAACGTCAATTCTGGTTAGTTGCCATGTGCTGAAGTTGATTCATGTAGCACTGCCCAGGGTCAGCATCCTCGCAAGCATCAGCGATTCATATCAGCTTCTGGTGTTGCTAATAATACGCATGTTCCAGTTGGCATTGTTGCGCAAGTACAAATAAATGGTTATATAAAATCTGAAATCATTCAACTTATGTCTTTGCGTGCAACATTTGCACATATATATGTAGCGTCATATCATGACGTGTCGCTCAATAAAAAAATGCAACATGGTCACCTTCCCTCCACATGCTTCGCATAACCTTGGTTTCTAGGTTCGTGTAATCTGCCAAATTTTCGCAGTTATCTTTGCTAATTGCGGGAGAGGTATCTCAATAGTTGATTATGCACATGAAAAAAAAACTGACAGAAAGGGAGAAAAAATAAGATAACAAAATACTAGAGCAGCTCCTATGCTCTGCGTTAATCAGTGATGCGCGCATCTTGGCATCAAGTATTCCTCTGTGTACAAATGGAGGACACAGACACACGCACGCGCACATACACGCACACACATACGCACGCACACGAGTGCGTGCACGATCGCATGTTGTTACTCGCTTCCTGTCTTGCATGGCATCGACTTCCCAAATGCGTAGGACCTGCCGCATTTTTCTGAAAAACAGTTCTATCAGCCGTATTCTCGTTAAAATCTTTCGCAATAATTGTGTTCTTTTAGCCCTGCCACGGTGGTTTAGTGGTTATGACACTCAACTGATGACCTGAAGGTCGCAGTATCAAATCCCGGAATCGGCAGCTGCATGTTCGATGGTGGCGAATATTTTTGAGGTCGGTGGTCTTAAGTTTAGGTGCACATTAATGAACCTGAGGTAATTGAAATTTCCAGAGCGCTTCAGTACGGCGTCTCTCGTAATAATGTGGTGGTTTCGGGGCGTTAAACCCCAAAATGTTATCATGTGCTTTTCTTGACGAATACTTTTTGTACTTCTAGGTGCCCTATAGATATAAGGTGCTCCATGGCTGACCCGAAGGGCTGCACTAGTCGCTGGTCATGGCAACAGCAATAATAACAACAAGAACAAAAAATGTTTAAGAATCAATGTCTCCTTTGGCCTACTTAGCTTGTAATGGCAAGGAAGACGCTGTTGTACTTGTATAACTATCATAGCCAAGAATAGAAAGGTAATCGGCAAAAAGGGGTCTGGATGGTTTTCAGCATCGAACTGTTTTCTTTCTATTTTCTTAAGGGTTATCTATGCCCATGACATTATTGAGTGTTTCGTATATGAACAACCTTAAGAACAACGCTTGCCAAACGCAACCAGATATCTTTAAATGATATCTTTCTTTCACATTTCGGTTAAGTAGTGCCTTTCAGCTACCTATGGAGCAAAGTGTTCATGCTAACACCGAGCTTGACGTAATCTGACATGACTAAGTCGTCAAATTTACGCTACAATTTAGGGTTAGTTTTCTTCAATGAATGAAGTATCAATATTGTATTGCTTTTTATGGGCAGATTAAATGGCCAATAACAATATTTTGTCAAGTGCAAAAGAAGCTTCCTGACTGAGTTTTAATTAGAATGCTATTTTTGTGTACATATGTGTGTCTCTTATGAATGTAGAATTTATAACATATTTCAAAATTCCACTTTTCTGCCTACTCAATCAATATTATATGAGAAATAGTTTCTCTTGGTGAAAATTATTCGGCAATCAAATGGAATTTCTCGAATTGATCCCTCGCCAATGGGCCTAGCCAATGATTGATTTCTGCATGCAGAAAAGGCGTCTCATTGTATTCTCGTATTTTTCTAGCGCATTGAATTTGACACACCCAATGCTTATTTCCCAAGGTTAGCAGTTTAATGCGCCTAATAAAACAAAAAGAAATTATGTGAAATTCAGATCTATGTAGAAAACCCTGCAAGTGATTTGTACCAAAGGTTCATTCTGCGCAGTTTTCTTTACTTATTTAAACGAATTTGAATAAAATTTTGCAATAGCCAGACTACTAGTAAGAAATTTGATTTTTCGCAACCCACGTGCCTGCTTGGGTGTTTCCGCATTTACGTGAGCAGTATACTCTCCACGATCGCAAAATGGACCAACAGTCATATCGAATTGTAGGACGCCGTAAAGTTAGTTGAATCCGATAATATTCCTTGTGTACGCTCTATCTTCAGTGGCTGTACAGCTCAGTCATTGGTTGCTTCCGCAAAACATCCTATAACCAGGAATGGCAAGGCGATTTCCCAAGCGAAATGCCACAAACCATGTCTTAAGCAGCAGAAATGTGTTGGAGCCCAAGGAGTCACCAGTCTATATAACAGCCTTGGAATTCGATGCCGAAGCGTGTTAGGAATGAATTCTCAGCGAATGCTTTGGGCACCTTCTTCGAAGAGAGCGAGAAACAAAGCCTTAAGCATGAGAGATGGAGCCTGGTGCGCTATAGTGGTAATACGCCTGAAGGAAGGACGGAGCTGGCCAGCCTTTTATGTTTCTCTTCGGTTGTGCATTTTTTGCCTCGCCCCCCCCCCCCCTTATTCTCGCTCTACTTACTAGTTTTTTCTCCATTTTTCTCTTGCTATTCTTTTTATTCTATATTTTTTATACTTTTCCGCCTCCTCTTTTTTCATTTCTCGCGTGCTTCCTCTTAACCAACTTTTACATGTTGTTTTGCCAGCGTCACGCCAAACGACAACAGCATACGAAAGCATACGACTGACCGGCTCCTAAAATGCTCCGCACATAAAATCAAATTTAGATGATGTGGTAGCCACGTCTTTGCTGATCTCTTGCTCGCGTCGTCATTAGCGTGCGCTTCCTGTAGAGCGTTGTTGTGCGTGGGCGTTTTATAACTGCTTTAATCACGTAAAAATCTAGGTATTTACGCAACGCCCACGCACTACACTCCCACGCACTATATCCATTGAAGGCCAGCATATACAACGGCCACGGACACTACTGCAACGGTAATGTGCCAACAGCGTTAAAGGGGTACTGACACATGAGGTTTGGCTTCCAGTTTTTTTTTTTTGCTGCATTCTGTTTCTGTGGGCTTGTTAGTCATAGCACGACACATTGTTTTCTGCAGTGCGCCACGGATAACTAATTATAGGTTCGTTATTACCGACCAGTGTCACTTTCGGTTTCAAAAACGACAAGCCACCGGCTGCAACTATCCCCACCTTGTGAATGCATCGCTCGGCCATGTCAACACACAGAACATTGACGCACTTCCTCGTGGTTCCCACCAAGAAGTTTTTCTCGTACACGATACGAAATCGCAAAGTCATCAAACACAAAAATTTCAACTCGTGCGCCATAGCCATGGACTGGCGAGCAACTACCGTGTAATAGTCTGCTGGAGCAAACGCTACGTAACGAAAAATTGTGGCCTTGATGTTGTCATATCTTGCTGTAGCGTGGTTACTTCAGGGAAGTAGGAGGTCTACAAGGGTACTCTTTGAGGGTGTAAGCCGTGATGAAACCAATCGCTCACTCGAACTTCAAAGTTACTTCAAAGTACCTTTCAATATGTATTCGCTGATCATTTTTCACAGATAAACTACGCATAGTCACAGAAATCAATCCCGCAGACAAGGCCGAGAAAGTTTCTGTAAGTACACCTTTAGCAAGGCTGCATCAAGCTAATGCACAGCTACTTCAACTGTTCATTTTAAAACGGTTTATGGTGTCGTAACATCCAATAAATAATTTTTGTGTTGAATAAGGGCGCTTTTCTTATATACCCATTTTAGTTGTCGATGCATTGCTCTGCCGAAGAACATTTGTTATTTCTTCTGCAGTTCTCGCAGCTGCAGACCCGTTTTGACACTCTAAAGAGTTTCTTGTTCACCAAGAAAACGTTTGTGAAAATCAAACAAACGTAATAATCATAATAATGAATTTTGAACATGTATGTCTAACTTCAAATTATATATTTCAAGTAATGACTTCATTAGAAATAGAATATAAAAGACGTAACAAAAAAGCCTCAACTACGTAGAAGATAATGAAAGGTGAAACTTACCATTATTCCGTCTAAGTCAAAGATGCTTGATTGCAACCAGATTGCTAAAATACATGCTGTGTCTCAATCTCTGCACCTTCGTTTATCGGTATGTACTGGTTAGGTTCTGGAGGCCAGCTTGATTTCGGCTGGGACAACCATTCAGGTACATACAATCAGTAGCGACATGCACGTAGAGTCCTTATAGGTATGCCTCTAGTCAGTACATCCGCTGGGTTGTCTTCGCCCGGGCAGTAGCGCCACAGCGCTGGTTCAGTAACTTGCGCTATTTCAGTCACTCTGTCCTTTACAAATTGACTCCACTGGCGATGGTCTCCATGGGTCCAGTTCAGCGTGATCACGGAGTCAGTCCACAAAACGCTATGGAAATGCTTGAAATCTCACCAGGAGCAAATGTATTTTAGCAATCCGGCTCCCACTACCACGGCCATAAATTCGAGCTTTGGCAGCCTTAGTGTCTTGATAGGTGCCATTCTTCACTTCACTGCTATCACTGAGATAGCTGAGTTCCCGCTTTCATCGAATGCTCTCTAATAGGCACAAGCTCCATAAGCCTTCAAGCTGGCATCGATGAATATATGCATTTCCGCCTCTTCAACTCATTCATGCAGCCCGTCTCTCACGTAGTGCGGAATTTTTGTGTGGCCCAGCTGTATCACGTCTGCACATCGGGCTGACCACTGCGCCTTGACCTTCTCGGGCGATTGATCATCCCAAAAATGGACTAAAACCCAAAGGCGTTGAAACAACAGCTTCAAAGCAACGTTGAAAGACGATAGAATGTAGGTGGGTCATAAAATGGAGAAGCAACCTTCAGTAGGGCCCGTTTCGTGTGAAGCCGGCCAGAGACTAAGTACTGGACCACAGATTTGGAAGAAAACTTGAAGTAGTTATTTTCTATATTCTATTGTAGTCCCAAGACCACAGCTGCTTCTCGCGATGCTCCTTCTACTAGCTCATCTTGGTTCACCGAGAAATTTGGTGAAGCTCGCCAAAGGGCCGCGAACACAAATTGAGCGTGGTATGTTGTCATGTTTTTACATGACACTCATATCATGAGTATCATGTTTGCACCAGTCATATACCTTTAGCATCGAGTGACGTCACGTCACACCAAGTTTGGTATACATAAAGCTAGCGAAACGACCGCGAGCGCACCACGAGCGTGGCGCGTAGTCATGACTTGTCAAAACATGAAAATCATGACATGAATGTCATGCTTTTCACGTTAGGGTCTGTCACTTGTGTTCGCCATGCAGTCATGTCATAACATAACAGTTTTACACATATCATGTGAACAAAACCACCGCAACAGCAGCAAAGCCATGAAATATAAATCATGACATTCATGAGACACCTATCATGATAGTCATGTCTTGAACAGTCCATTTTGCTCGTCATACAGTTATGTTATGCCATACCAAATTTGGTATCAATACCATTCATGAAACGGCCAAGGGAGGTAAATGTCGTAGGTGGCTAGATAGATAGATAGATAGATAGATAGATAGATAGATAGATAGATAGATAGATAGATAGATAGATAGATAGATAGATAGATAGATAGACAGACAGACAGACAGACAGACAGACAGACAGACACCCAGACAGACAGACAGACAGACAGACAGACAGACAGACAGACAGACAGATAGATAGATAGATAGATAGATAGATAGATAGATAGATAGATAGATAGATAGATAGATAGATAGATTCAATGTGGCCGAAGTTCGCTTAGAAATGCTTCGCATTTAAAACCGGAATGCATCTCGGTCAGTCTCCTGTATTTCAATTTTCAAGAAGGCCTTTTCGATGTAGGAGTTCTTGGCGCCAGGAAACCACCACTATTGAAGAAGAACTTGTAGCGATTCTGAATTGAGGTTCACTTCTTTATCCAGACTATTTATTATTAAGGGATGGTACACTTTGGGTGTGTAACAATGCCTCGAACAATATACGCAGTTTGGTAGTTAACGTCATTCCTCTCTTATGACTTTCCGATGTGGCATATAATATATGGCCCGATCTCGATCCAGAAGAGCATCTTTAGGCACCACTTCCGCGTGACCCAACTCCCTATATTGCCGGATTACGGTGTCATATCGCTGCAACATTCCTTTTGTCGCTGATAGCCTCCGTGCTAATCTTTGTGGACGTGATAGTGAGATTTCCTGGTTGTTACCTAGAAGTGGTATTTTATCTTTCTTCCAAGGCAACGCCACGGTGTATCTGTCGTTTCTCTTACTAATACTTCCATGGAATCTTGCAACAGACTCGTAGGGGAAGGGTTTCATAGAACTATTGATGCCCAATTGTTTCTTGTTGCCAAACAGATTTCAAGATGTGCGAGCTTGATTCGTCATCACCCATTATTTGTACTTTCAGAATGCAGACCATTAGGCTTGAGCTGCAGTCAAGAAAAAGTTTTTGGTGACTGGGTTCTTGTAGCGTCCATCCAAACGCTGTATTGATTGCTACCGGTCGTGGAACTTCTGCACTCGTTACGGTACCTCCTGTCACGATTTCCCAGAGATGGTCAGCACCGATGAACAAGCTGAGGCTATTTTCTGTTTCTGCATCAAACTTCTTTTCGTCCGCAATGACATTGCCTTCAAGACGCAGGTTCTGAAGTAAATGGCTGTCAGCTTTCGGGGAAGCAATGACGTGGCAGATAACTGACACAACAATTGCGTGCACTGTGTAGGTGTTAGAACTGTGTTGGCTACGAAGAAACTTCTACCACCGGCCGTCTTTCCACAGTACTTGGTGATGATCATTCAAACGTATTTAGCGCAGTTTGTGTTTAAGCCAGCACCCGTAGGTGTAATTTCTTGGCGAGATCTGCCATGACGAAAGATTGCTGACTTCCTCCGTCGACAATTCTCTGGAGATACTTTGTGTTGCCGTTTTCGATGACAAAGGCGCGAAACATCTGTAGATATACTTTGCTGTGAGTTTTCGAGGCCCCACTCAGTGAATCTTTGTCACACAGCATAGCTGATTGCGACGACACTATTTCTACTGTGCTGCCGGAGGAGTCAACTGGACGCGAAGGTGTCGTTGTTTGGTTCGATGTGTAGTCCGGTCGCACATACTTGACGCGTGCCTCCCATGGCAACTCGAGCAGATGGTTTGACGCGGCATGAACGTGCCTTATGGCCCCGGAACGTACATCGATAGCAGCGGTTGTTATTCGCGAAAATTCCTTTCTTTGCATCGATGACAAGGTTCGCGTCACAAGCACGGGTGCCATGTTTCTTCGACTTGCAAAAAAAAACACACACACACACTCCAACTGCTCGATACGTTGTATAGCACGAAAGTCTTGCTGGTGCTGCCGCTTCTAGTCCTCCCTGCATGGTCATTCATTCATCAGTCTTCAAATGTTTGCACTGCTCCCGACTTTCTAGCTCAATACGTGTAAAGGTTATCAACTCCTTTAACTCCGCATCAGATGTATTAGCCGTCGTGACTGGCTCTAAGACATTGGCCGCAAACCCGTTTTCTCCTAGTGCCTGGCTGCGCTTTTCACGTGTATAGGAAAAAATGACGTCATATGGCAGGGCTTTTTGTAAAATGTCGATCAGCATTGCCGAATTCTTAAGCGTGGGAACATTTAGCGCGGTTAGACAACGGATATTCAGCTGCACATCATCGTGAATTCGCTTCAGGCCATGGTCGTCGCTTCCCGACGTCACGTGAGGTTGATTGAGAAGCGCTGATAGAGGGTCTTGCTCGACCCCTAAGGTACTCCTCGAGCACATCATTAAGCTTCGAGAGCTTCTTGTTACTAGCTGAGGAACGGTCATAGATAGCGGTGAACTTGGGCTTGTCGGTGGAGGTTCGGTTAGCAGGGACCTTGCTTCCTGCAGGAGCTCGTGTTCTGGGCTCGTCGAGCGGAGCACTTGGTCTTGATTGGATCTATCGGTGCGTTGTTGAGGTCGATGATCTCCGGGTCCACGCCGATCAGGAAATGTTCGTTGCAGTCCTCACCATCTGCAGCACAACGCGGTCGAGTAGAAGGTCCCCTCGAGTCGTGCGATGAAAGAGACGTACGTGTCCGCACGAAGGGTTTCGGCACCACGATGTTAAGAAAAACTATCGATTGGCGATGAAACCAGGCCGAACGCCGTTTATAGATTCCCACTTTTTTTTCGCACAGTGCTCGGCTGCCCACGTTTATTTCTTTTCCTTTCCAACATACGGTATTAGTGGAAATATTTAGGTTTCCCTTGTTCCTCATTTTCGTTGCTCCTCGCCTCGCTTTAAAAGCAGAAAGTACTGAATCGGCATTAACGCTTGGTTTTCTGTCTTATTTTTTTGTTATGGTTAGCCGTAGCTTTGGGAAAGGTGCCTTTAGCTGGTTGAATTTTCTTCAAAACTGAGTTCAATTTTTTCCTCTGCATTTGTATCAACCACTAAGAAAGTACAAAACAAATGCTTCCCAAATCCTATTACTTATAAAGGTACACTGAAAGCGGTTTGCTGTCAGCTACTAGTTTACACTCATTCGATCCTGTTCTACTTCTTTCACTAGCCTTTTCCATGCCGCCTTCTGCGGCCAATTTTGTTTGGTCACTCTGTTCTCCCACACTCCAGTTTCCACCTCTCCAAATATGGTATGGAAGCATGTTTGAAGAAACACCTCTTCTGCTTCGCGGCGAGGTCCCCGGTAATATACCATCTTCAGTAGACCTTGCTGCTTCGCAACCTTCATGGCGAAATAGCGACCGCAAAGGAGATTTCGAACCGAGTTCTTTGGGCATAAAAACAATGCCTCCCGTTTGCAAATCAGGAACGTCTGATCGATGACCCTTATCAATGTTCATTTTCATTGCTGACTGACATCTTTCTTTCTGTTCTTCCTCCATAGATTTTTTCCTTGAGAATATATCCTGTCAACTAAATCGAGTTCATATGTGCTGAGCGACAGAGTATTTTCCGAAAACCGCAAAGATTTGCATCCATGTCCTGCAGTGTAAGAGTTTTTGCTATGAGATACAGCCATCTACAGATTGCATTTCCACCCACCTTGAAAGTCCGGGTGTCAAGACAGGGACATCGTCAAGTCCTGAATGCCCATTTTTTCAAGAAAATCAGTTCCAACGTAATATGATGCCGGGAAACATAATTCGATACTCCTTCCTTCTGTCCATGGTCGCCGCTTATATCTTCATAAAGATGGCTTATTGTCAGCAACTATTACTCTAACATACTTAAACACCTCACGTTTGAAGGGGGGCCTTAGAAGAAACATGCCATGCCCACTCATCAACGGCAGCCAAAACTTCTGTTGCCCTCCACATGCCCTCCCCTTCGAAAATTTGGTCGGAAATCCGGTACCAGACAAGTGTGCTTCTTTTTCTTAAACACCAATTTAATTTTCCTTCCTATAGCGTTATCAAGCTTACATGCTCCACTACGGTTTACGGGGGCACATGCAGTCTCGACAATGCATACGCACCTTGACGATTTTGTACCAGACGATGAGCTACCTCTAACGTGTACCGTTCATATTCACTCGTTCAATGCACAATTATCCATACTAGTTGTCCGAAACAGAGCACATAAGTGAAGGCGTGGTTTTAGGTGAACAGCTGAAAGCATCTGTGAGCCAAGCATGCCCTGAAATATATTAAGGTCATAACAAATCCCCTTTCGTCTGTGACGCAGTAACTAATTTGAACTTTAGTAAATGGGTCCCGAAGCGTCACTACTGGGTCAGACGAATTGATAGTAACCACCTTTAAATAAAACGTTTGCATTCTTCTATCCAGATTAAGCAAATGCCTTTTGGAGTCAAGTTGTGAGTCACTTGGCCTTCTTGGCGTAGTATTTTATAAACTTTCGAACTAATTGACCTTCGGGTCCTGAGAACACGCGAAGTGAATGAATGTCATGGGGTTTTGCAAGAGACTTCATTCACTGCATTGTTTCTTCCGTGGTATTCTTCGCCTTGCCGTCGAAGCGTCTGCCAAGAAGTACTAGTCCGAAAAGGAACTTATTAGTTTCGCATTGATTTAAAGTTTTGCATCACTGAGCCTTGCAACACTGCTGAAAGGATTTCCTACATGGTCGTCTCTGGTCCCTGAATACATTGCAATATTATCAACAAGCACAATACAGGACTTTTCAATAAAGTCCTTTTGTATACTGTTTGCCATTTTCTTAAAAATGCATCTGAATAGAAGTTCACGATAATGAAAGTCTGTAGTAATCGCAACCTCTAAAAAGTGTAAAAATGTCGGTAACTTTTCCGGTTGTTTCTTCAGAAGTACTTGCTTGTATAATTAACCGAAATCTGTCTATAGAATTGTTCGCAAACACTGCTTTCATCGATTATCTCATCAGTTCTTGAAGTTGAAAAGAGAATAGGTCTGTCTGCCGGTTTATGAGTTTGTAATGCACACATAAGTGAAGTGATCCATCTTCGTTAGGCACCATCGTAATCAGTGAAGCAAACGATGACGTAGATGGTCTGATCATGCCCGCTTCCAGCATATACTTTCAAGCTCCTGTCTTTTCTAAGTTTTCTTTCCGTGGCTCAAGGCATATGATTTCTTTCTTGCTACGTTTTTTTCATGCAGTTCAAAGGAACTTCAATTACTGTGGTAGCTTTGAAAGAGTTGGCAACAGAAAAAATGCTTCGTATTTTTTACACGACTTCCTTAATGAGCGATACGGTTTCGGGCTGCGTTTCTACAATACCGGATACATTGTCAGCGTTGTCGATTCTTAGTGCGTCGTTACACAGTATGCTGAATTGGAGGAGTCCAATGCCCGGTCAGAACAGAAGAAAATCAATATAACTGCAAATATCGCAAAACACTTAAGACTTACTGCGTGGTCTCTGAAGCCAACTTCTGCCTCAGCACATTTCGTGAACTGCCTTGCAGTTGTGTCATCGCTGCAAACCCTGATTGGTTTTCCAGGCCGTATATCTCACACTTGGCTACCATCTTTTCAATACTTGGGCTCTCTGAAAGGGCTGTGCTGATCTGCGCTGAATAGTCGGAATCATTAACAACAAAAGCAGCGAAGAGTTGGCCGGAATTTTCAATAATAAAAAGTATCTTGCATGTCCCTGCAAACAATTATATGACAATTCTTCACGCGATGAAAAATCAGTAAACAGGGGTTTTTGTCGAGGCGACGTTTCGACAAGCGAAGTTGTCTTCCTGACACTTTCGTTCAAGTTCTGTTCTAGCCTTGAGGTAGACAAGTCCGCTTGTCGAAACGTCGGCACGACACAAACCCCGTTAACCGATTTTTCATCGCAAGCTTCCATTTTCCCCTTTCTGAAGTAAAGTGTGGGATCGGGCTAGTTGGTAATCCATTATTAAACTTCTCAGCGCGACAACTTCCGACAACTAACACCTTTCTACCGTTTATGGAATGCTTCATGCGGTGCGTCAATCTCATACAACTGACGCAACTCTCTGATATGTGGCCCTATTACTGGCTTACGACAAGACATTTTGTCCAGATGATACTGCCTCGTTCAGCACTGGTGGTGGGTCATTCAACCGGCTAGAATCTGCGGAGTCGGCAGTTGCGCACTTCAAGCCATCAATCAGTTCCTCGGACTTTACAGGTGCCTTTGTTTCCATTTTCTTCCGATATTCTTTCTTTATTTCTTGATTTATAAGGAGAGAGAGAATAGCAAAGGCAAGGTAGGGAGGTTACCCCGGCTGAACATGGTTTGCTTCAACTATAAGAGGTACGATGCGTGATTCTGGAAGGTTCGGATCAGCATCGTAAAGCATCGTACCATAAAAGAAGGTGAGCTCAGAGCAGTAGCTCGGAGTGATACAAGAATGGGCGGAAGTTAAATTCCGAGCAGTGAGAATATAAGAATCGGCAGACGCGAAACAAATTCCCAGAAATGTCGGCCATTTGAGTTCAATAAATTAGTATTGTTAAAACTAGGCTGCTTATTTTTGTAGACATGATAGGAGCCACTGTCCTGTCCACATCATTTCTTCCTGTTCTATGCTCTTACATGCCAGAACGGTTTAAGCGTGCGTCTACGGGAGCCTTAGCGCCAATTTCTGGACCAGCGTCAATATAGGAAGCGATGCCTTGCTGATGATCGAAGGGAAGATTAATCACAATGTCGCGAATCTCAGCAATTTTGATTCTCCTGTGTATATACAGTGAAAGCTGCTATGATATTTGAACAAGGGTGTCGTAGCTGCTCATCACCGCTGCCGCAATGCCAGTAGACATAAGCGAGCGTATAGGGTTCCCCTTTAACGAGGGAGGGGGGACGGGCGAAGGTTCGTCACCGCGCCCCCCCCTCTCTCTACGTGTCAATGTAGGGGGCTAACTTCGCACTCCCCCCACCGCTGATGCGGTGGGGGGAGTGCGAAGACCGCTGATGCGCAGCGTTGGCAGACAGGGGTGTGCCAACGCTGCGCATCAGCGGTCTTTGCGTACGCTTTGAATCACGCTCAATACTGCTCATACTAATCAACACTTTGTATATTTATCCGCCCCAGCATTGCGTTACCAGTAAGCGAATCGTAACTGGGGGCTGGATAACTAACTAAACTTTGACGCAGAAAAAGCAACATGTGTGGTGTTGATATTATTGCTCACTTAAACAATTACGTGTTTCCTTGTTTTTGTTTGCATGATACAGCATCACGGGCAATGTTATGTGTCATGACATGGACAACATTTTTTTCAATACTCGTGAGGACGAGGAGGATTCAAAGAGGAAGGACAAGGAGGTTAGCCAGAAATATACTCGTGAGGGTTACCCACCGAGCAAAGGCATAGCACAAGACGCTGTGATCTCGCCTACGCTTTTCAACATAGCCAAGATTGGTCTAGCCAAAAAACTGGAAGATATTTCCGACACCCGACACTCCTTCTATGCGGATGACATCACTATATGGACAACCAAGGGTAGCTTGGCAGAAAAAGAAGAGCGGCTTCAACTGGCAGCTAAAACCATCGAAGATTACACTAAAGAAAGGGTACTTCAGTGCTCAGCAGACAAATCGGAACTTATTCGGTTCTCCAACACAGTAAAAATTTTACACCCAAAAGTGTGTAAAAAGGGTGCTTTCACAAGAAAGCACCCTTTGAAGCACCCTTTAACACTTATGAATGGTCGATTGAAAAAAAGCACCCCTTTGTTTGGGCGCTTGCCTCGATAGCACCCTAAAATACGCTCTAAGGGTGTTTTGTGCCTGAGAAGGGTGTAGGTGACGATTCATCAGATGGAATATGCAGCATAAGAAGAACATATATTTATAATATCTGGGATTTTACGTCTCAAAAACCTCGATATGATTATGAGGGTCGTCGTAGTGGAAAGCTCCAAGATTTTGACCATTTGGTGTTCTTTATTGAGCGCTGATATCGCACAGTGCAAAGGCTTCTACCTTTTCGCCTCCGTCTTAATTCGACTGCCACGGCCGGCACCGAACCCGTGACCTTCGGATTGGCAGCCGAGCAGCGTAGCTACTGCACGAATATGTGGACCTTGCGTTAAATGACGGCCTAATTGACTTACAATGTCTGAAGGTGCTCTCCGAATATAGTAAAATGCCAGCAGAAGCAAATCGCGTTTCATCTATAACGGCAATTAACTGCAATCCATGTTACGAAAGCTTTCCTTAGCGTTGGTTATAAGCTACATGTTTGCTATGGATTATATACACACACATAATGTTCGCCCGAGTATGGGGTGTGTGCGTGAGTCTGCGCATGTGTTCGTGCGTAAGCGCGATTGTTTGTGCACCCGTGCATGTGTACGTGCACGTGTATGTGCGAGTCCGTGCTTGTGTTAAGCGTGCCTGTGCACATGTGTATGCCCATGCATGCGTGCGTTTACGGTCGCGTGTGTGTGTGGCCGTATGTGTGTATACGTGTATGTGTGTGCGCCTGTGAATAAGTATGTGTGTGTATCAGCCCGTGCGCCCTCAAATTTCGTGTGTGTGTGTGCGGGGGGGGGGGCACTGCTTCTTAGTGTTTAAGGTCCCACACCTGTTCAGACTGGGAGTCTATACGGGAGTTGGCTTAAGGAATGGCGGTGGTCAACGCACTGTACACGGACTATTCAGTACATGGAAAACAGCTGCACATTCTCATACTTCATCGTTGCTTACGAACTTGCTGTGGTAGCTGATTAGGTCCGCTGAGGCGCTTCTACGCTTAAAAAGCGTGGGTTATGACCAATTCACACGGAAACCTGTCCCTGCACTTATGCACAACCATCTTTTATATTAACAACGTTTAACAAGATTGATTGATTTGTGGGGTTAACGTCCCAAAACCACCATATGATTATGAGAGACGCCGTAGTGTAGGGCTCCGGAAATTTTGACCACCTGGGGTTCTTTAACGTGCACCCAAATCTGAGCACACGGACCTCGACATTTCCGCCTCCATCGGAAATGCCGCCGCCGCAGCCGGGATTTGAACCCGCGACCTGCGGGTCAGCAGCCGAGTACCTTAGCCACTAGACCACCGAACGTTTAACAAGAACGGGCCCTGCCTTTGCTACAGGTGCTTAGCTAGCACATCGGGCAACCATATAGAATTATGTGCTGATCGTGTGGTCAGCAGAAATTTTGTTATAACAACCTCGGCACGTTTCGTAGTGCGTGACAAGCCTTATAAACATCCGCGACTGTGGATTAATTTGTTCCAGCTTCGACTACGCATTCAGTGTTTGCGGCACCATACGCGGAATCGCCAGACACGGACAATGCGAAAAGAAATTCGTCTGAAAAAAGGTGTAGCGATGCTCTCCCGCTAATGCCACCGAGGACGAAATAATTATTATTTTTGGCCATTCCATGGTGCACTTTGTTTTCGGCAAGTTTTGCTTCACTATTTTTCGCCCACTGCAGTCGCATTCCGTCAAAATACTCAAAGAACCCGAGGCTGGTAAACAACCTGCGCCGCTGTGCGGCTGGTTGAAAGGCGAGTTGCCATTTAGAAGGAGTCATTCTTGAAGCGCAATTCGTTTGCCTTCCGCGTCGAACCGCCGCCTGCCGTATGCGCCATAGCATTTGCCTTTCGGCGCCGTCTTGGCGGGTTCCCCGCTCCCCCCCCCCCCGCTCACCCTTCACAACGGTGGTGTAGATAAGCGAATAGTTGCGTCACCGAACACCTGCGTCGACAGCTGCCGCGCCGCCGCCAGTGCCTCCTCCTCCTCTCTCTCAACGTTGCTCTCTCTGTCTCATACGTCTTTCAAATGCGTTGCGTTGCTCCGGGGGATTGGTCGCTGTGTGAGTTCTAGCGAACAGGCGCCTCTTCAATGGTGGTCACGCATGACACCGTGTTCGAAGTGACGCTCATATTGAGGAATATTCATGGAGTATCGGACGCGGACAACGTGGGCCTGTTAACGGTGAGTGTACTGTTTTCGTACGTAGTAATCATACAGTGCTAGCTGGGGCCTGCAGCAGCTCTGCCGAAGTAGGCTGCCAGCCATTTACAACAGCATGCGTTCGCGGGCCTCTTGCAGATGCCCGATTAAACGTGTGACTTAACGAGTTCACACTGCTATGCGCGTTGTTGTGTAAGTGCCTGCATCACTCATACAGTGAGCGATGTGATCACTTAACAAGGGCGCGATTAGTTGCTGATCGCACATTGTCTCTGCATTGCTCAAAGTGATTGATATTGTTTCAAGATGCGCTTTAGGCTACATCGTAATAACATTTCTATTAATACTCAAATGTTCAACGTGCTTCTGTAGGTGTAAGCGTAAATAAAGAAAGAAAAAGAAAAAAAATTATGTACAGAGGCGCACTGTACGAAATGGCTTTTTTTTTTTTGCTTAAAGACGTATAGTTGGAGGTGCTGATATGCCGCGATGCTCCGAGCACGTGCGCCTTGGTCTTTTAAGCTATTTAGGACAAGTGTCACCAGCAACAGGGAAAGATCTAGCAGACTTCCAAAGGCGCGTTGTTGTGGCCATCGCCGTGCGTTGTTTTCCCTCGTTTCTGTTTGCTGTTTTCGTGCTTTGCCTTCATCTGCGATAACGTTCGGCGTTATAACAGAATCGAGAGAGTATACGTGACTGTGGGAGCTATGTGCGGTAGCTCTAGCATAAGCCATGGCTGCTGCAACGTAGACGGCGTCTGCGCGCGTTGGTGTCGTTCGAGCGCTCCTACTTGCTTGATTGTGTTTCACTGAGTATTTAGGCACGGGTTACGTTTGTAAATCCCGTGGTCAATCGCTAATAGCGTGCCCCTGATTGCCATCAGAGGATGGGCTTGGTTGTCGAAATATACCAGACGCTTTTACTGAAAGCAAGCTTTGAAGAATTTTTTTAAAGAAATACTTTCATACGTGCTAGGCAGTGCCTATTGCAGGCCCGCAACTCATTAAAAACAGACGCGCTATCACATCTTTTATCAAATTACAATGAGTTAAGATGATTGAATTATAGATGACGAATTTCTGTGCTAGATTAGGTGCACAAAATACATGTTCGCAGCCCTACGTCTAGAAAGCAGGCAAATAGGAAGCACAGCGTCAAATTTGGATTAGATGCCATGGACAGAGCTTCTTGTGAGGGTAGAAAGAACGAGAAAATTGTTCATTTTTGATGCCCTTATAGAGGCAGTCATAATTGCACTGATTGCTGAATTGTCACAATTCCTCAAATTGTTAGAGGCGTGATTAAAGTCAGTAAATCTTTTACTTTTTCGCAGACCTCTTCGCTAGTGCCAGGCCCAAGATCATTTGTTCTCATGTAAAAGAGAAAGCAGAGATGCCTTCACTGTTTGTACATGGAGAGGTAAGTTTCTTGTGTGTTTTGATTAATGCTACATGTTCTGAATGTTGTACTTTAAGAACTGTTTTTCACACTGACTCACTACCCTATAAGGAATTTGATTCTTAGTGAGTTCAAGCTTTCGTAAGTGCCATTTTTTGAGCTGTAGTCTTACACTTCACCTCAATTCGGGAATTTGCTGTATGCTGGAAAACTATCTTATCTTTATCATACGAAATTATTGGAATATATGGGTTGTATGCTTCGAGTTCAGTGTAATGTCAATTACACGCCATTTCAAAGGATACACACTACACATTCTTCATAGATGGTGCTGCCAGAACAGCACGAACATCATTTTATGAGAAGTCATATTTGCTCTTATTACAGGACGAGAGGGTGCCGCTGACGTCCTGCGTAGTATACCCCGGCCCCAGCCTAGAGCAAGCCTAGTTCCTGAACCTCCACGTGGATGACCAAAAAATCTTCCGTGTCAGTAATGACGAAGAAGGATTGGCAGCACTGATGAGTTGATTTTTTTATCTTCAACATTGTGTACGGCCGCAAGGCCTTTAACAACCATCGTGATAGAGCGGCTTTTTCTCGGGGTGAGTTTGGAGTTTATCAAAGAAGTTGTTCAGGCAGTATGACGCTGAAAATTTCAGTGTCAGAATGCCTGAACAACTTTTTCTAGTGTGGTCATGGTAGATGAACGAATATTGTTATTTGTGTAAGTTATTTTGCTTAAACATAGCTGGACCATTCCATGCCAAACGTCCCAGCCACTTTGGCGACCATCTGAAATGTATTTGAAAAAAAATGTGCTGACTTACTGCGTTGAAAACAGTGAACTGCTAGAATATTTCAGCGAGAAAAAAAGTTTTGTTCATGTGGCTTGCTTATAACATCCTGGCATAATGCCGTCTGTGTGCTCTTTGTGGAAAATTTTGTTTTAAATCTACCGATTATTTCTTCTAAATCAAATTCGGTCTACCTGTTAAGTAAATGTGCTTCTGTAAGGTATTTGAAGCTCAATAATATTATTGCAATTTTTTGCTACATTTGCTTCCAAGAATAAAGCCAAAATGTGTTATGTTTGCATTTTTTATTGCAATATTGCACTTATCTTAGCAGTGAATACTTACTCCACAGAAAGTATATTTTGAGGAAAAAATATCTTTAGACCTCTCAAGCTGCTGAAATATACGAGAAAATATCACGAATTTCCCAAAATCGTGATTTTTGTCCGTATTGAGTTGCAATTTGCTCCATGTTGTGATACAATGAAAACTCATCATTACACCTAAATTGTAAGAAAATGAAATTCTTTCTATAATAAAAATCTTATCGCAAAAAGGACAGGAAGGAGCGCTGTCAACTGAATTTTATTGAAGGTGCTACGAGCGTTTTCATACTGAGCACAAGAACAGGGCTCCTCTGAAACAAGACATGTGTGACCATGACAAAATTATTTTAACAGAGAAAAGAATACTCTTTTTCAGAAAAGATAAGTGAAGGTGTACTGATGCATTGATTCTTGGCCTTCCTGATAAAAAGTTCTAAAATCTCTCATTTTTTTCTGCTTGCTTTTTTTTCAAAAACCGTGTTTTATGAAACCTAGGACTGCACTTACATTCTTTACTGTGTCCGGCCATGAAACTACTATAGCCCTTCTTAAAATTTAAAGCATGCTGTCTTGCTCGATCATTGAAGCATTGCCCATTTTGTCCTATGTTTACTTTTCCACATGTTAGCGGTATCTCATACACATTAGACTGGCATTCAGTAAACCTAATCTAGTGAAGAATGGTGCAAGATTGACTATTCCTGTTGCTGTAAGTACATGCACTTTTGAAAGCCTGCAAGGGGTGGAAAACAACGTCATATCTGCTGGCTTTTTTCCTAAAATTGTGACACCTTATGTACGTAGTACCGTGTAACATGAAAAGTTCATTGGTCATTCTGTTTTTCTTTTGGTCCTGTTTCCTTTAACTTTGCTTTCTGCAGGAGGGTTTTGCAAACGAGTGTGATGATGCTGTTGGGGTATTGGCTGGTGCTATCAGCCCAGGAGTGCTAAGAATGTTCTGCCTTTTTATAGAGGGCATTCAAAATTAGTAAAAAGAGGAATTGATACCTCATGTATTCAGGCCACCCTTCAGAAGTCATGTTACCACAAGGGTGAGGTCAGGCTTAAAAACCAGATTGAAAGACTAAAAGATGCTGGATATCCCAACAGAATCATCACACCCGTTTGCGAAACCCTCCTGCAGAAAGTAAAGTTAAAGAAGACAGGACCAACAAAAAAACAATGACCAATACCTTTGCATGTTATACCACATCACGTGTCTCACAATTAAAAAAATAGCCAGCAGATATGATATTAACGTGTTCTTTTCAACCCATTGCAAGCTTTCAAAAGTGTGTGTACTAAACAGCAACAGAAATAGTCAATCTCGCACTATTCGTCACGCGAATAGGTTTACTTAATGCCAGTTTAACGTTTGTAGAAGTATTCTTTATCAGCTACACTAATGATCAGTGCATCACTACACGTTCACTTAACCTTTCCGAGAGGGAGTATTCTTTTCTCAGTTAAGATTATTTTGTAGTGGTCATGCGTGTCGTCACGCATGAGCACGGTTCTTATACTCCGTATAAAAGCGCTCGTAGCACACTCAATAAATTCAGTTGACAGTCGGTGCTCTTTGTTGTCTTTTCTGTCTCTTCCTGAAGTTGGCGCGCTGTGACTAGCACACAACCACGATGAACCAACTCGCCCAAATTAAACTCTTGTTACGTAACACGTATACCGATTTTTGTATAGAAAGAAGGAGCGGTGCTTTTAAAATAAAATTTTTTGCATACAACACCTAGACGGCATTCCAGGAAGTTCAGAAGGCAGCCACGTGACCAAATATTTTTCCTCTCCTAAATATTCCAGAAGTTCACTATTTTCAATGCAGCACAAGTTTTTCGAGTACATTTGAGATGGTTGCCAAAAATGGCTGGCACATTTGGCATAAAATGACCCAGCTGTGTTATTAGCCATAATTATGCATTACCTCTTTTGTTTTTGTGTGTCCTGACACAGTTTTGTGCTCGTTTTTACCTTATTCTGTTTCTGATCAATGTATTGGTTTTTAAAGTATTCGCTTAAGTGATATGTGCAAAAACCCATATATGTTTGCATGTACATCATTTCTCATAACCAATTGTTATACATCTAGGAATACAAAGCTTAAGCCACTGTGATTGTATACATTTGAAAACACTATCCGTATATATTTTTGTGTGCATCACTTCTTGGGAACAATTGTGTACATGAAGGCGTATATAGTGAAATCATGGTGATTGTATATATTTAAAATAATTATAAGTATATATTTGCCTGTATTTCATTCCTATTAAACGATTGTGTACATGAAGGAGTATTAAACTGGAAACCACTGGGATTGTAGATACTTGAAAGAATTATAGGGATATATTAGCGTGTATTTCATTTTTAGTCTCTATGTACTTGAAGCAGTATACTAAACTGAAACCAGTGTAATTGTATGTTTCAAAGTATTGTCAATAAAGTGAAACTAAAAAAAATATAATAAACATTTGAGGTGTTGCGTGTGTAGTGTACGTATACGTCAACATGTTACACATCTGGTGAAAAAGTTGTGTGGCAGAAGAAAAGTTTATAAGTTTTATTAGCCTATTAAATAAATGCAATATGCAAGGGCAGCAAGGCTTAGTTTTCTGTAATGCGCATTGTGCATATGTGTGAAGTATATAGATTTGGCAGAGGTTCATACAAGATTGCACGTGTTTATATTTTTGCCCACACGCAATGAATGGAGCTCGACAGGTGGCGCACCATTGATAATCTGGACCACTTTCTTCAAGTAGTGTGTAATCAGTGCAAGCTGATATTTATTAGTGCAGTCTAAAAGAATACTGGCACGCCTGCCATGGGCACTCAACACCCTTGTGCGCCCTACTCGCACCCTCCTCAGAGGGTGCTAAAAAAGTGAAGGACATCGAAGGCACCCTTCCTTAAGGGTGTTTTCGTAACACCCTACAGTTTTTTTACATGTACACCCTATTCTAAGGGTGCATGAAAAAGCACCCTTTTTGAAAGGTGCTGGATTAACACCCTTAGGGTGTCGTCCAGGGAACAAACCCATTTACACCCTTCAGGGTGTAAATTTTTTTACTGTGAAGAGTAAAAAAGTGCCGCCACATCCACGAACTGAATGATGATGAGTGGGCGAAGCTCCGGAGGTAAACCTGGTAAACCATGAATCCTCCGTACATTTTGCCCACTCGATTTTATTGCAACGCTCCCCCTAGCGTACGTCGCCACACTATATCGAACGATGACACGCGCCATATGTGGCATCATTCCTATTTTATAACACCTCGCATCTTTCATAATCAACTACACATACCGCCGTCTAGTTTATAACATCTTGCATCTTTTGGATGGATGGATGGACGGACGGACGGACGGATGGACAGATGGATATGGGTATAACATCTTGCATATTTTGGACGGACGGACGGATGGACGGACGACGGACGGATGGACGGACGGACGGATGGACGGATGGACGGACGGACGGATGGACGGATGGATATGGCTGTACCCTTTAGATCGGGCGGTGGCTAGTGTAATAGTTAATGCCGTCAGCTACAAGTACCGCCATCTAGTGAACACTGCAAGAACTGAACGAGAGGTGGCTACATACAGGGGACGCACAGCCCACGCCTTAAGGAGCTTCGCTCCTAAAAACAAAGGGCAGACCCGAGCCTCCTCCTTGAGGTCAAGCTAGACGGCAATATTATTCCAGAGAAAACGACCGTTCGAATCTTAGGGATGTGGTTGCAGTTCAATCAGTGATGTCTCCACACACTGAATATGCTTAAACGAACCGCTCAACAAATTGTTCGTATGATAGTTCGAATAACGAACAATCGTGCTGGACCGAAAGAACAAGACGTGCTTCGTTCGGTAAAGAGCTTAGTCATCAGCAGACTAACATACTCGCTACCCTACCACAACACGAATACAGAGGAGAAAGAAAATTGCCCGCAGCTTCCCTCGGGGGAACACTGAGGAGGATGCGGACCATATAATTGGTTAACGGGGTGTTAAAGTGCGACTTACTTGGGTCGATGGCTAAATTGGTTAACGTGGTTGTGAAATGGGGTGTTAAATTGCGACTTACTTGGGTCGATGGCTAAATTGGTTAACGTGGTTGTAGGAGGGGGTGTTAAATGAGTGAACACGTACACACGTATGCGAAAGGGCGGCGCTGGTCGAAGGGACGTCGATCATTGTGTTTGTGGATTCGTTGGAATTCATTTCACCGCGACCTTGGACGTCGACGCGCCGTACAAACCAACCGACGCGCGGCAACTGAGCGAGCGAGCGCCGACCTTTAGTATATATACAGCACGACGGTGCATGCACTGTCAGCTGTTGAATGTTCTCGAAGCGCGACGCCACATGCGCGTCCACTGGAGAATCAGGAGAATTGTAGATGTCGAACGCGGTGTGTAGAGGAGGAAGGGTGCACAGATGGTGGAGGAGTGAAGCGCGCGCGGTGTGTAGAGGAGGAAGGGATGCACAGATGGTGGAAGAGTGGGCGACGGCGCGACGGCGCATGCGCGCGCGTCAGCTGTCGAATGTTCGAGAAGCGGTGTGGACGGCGCGGACGACGCGGACGGCGCACTACAAGGCGCGAGTATAAGATGCTCCGCATCTAAAAGGCAGACAAAATAATAAGGATGGCGTTAAAGCGGCTCTGCGACTACCACAAAGTACTTCAACTGCAGAGCTATTAGCGCTCGGACTTCACAATACCTTTGATGAGTTGGCTGAGGCACAAGTAACCACCCAGATTAACCGCCTGCTACAGACGCCAACCGGCAGAAAACTTCTTCAGAGGATTGGCCTCGGTGAACAAGTACAGTCACATGGAAGAACTAAGGAATTGACGTGCTCAGTCAAAGCCTGGTACAAAATATGCCCCCTACCGAAGAACATGGACCCAGTTTTACATGCTGGAAGACGTAAAGCTAGAGCCGCTTACATAGATAAAAAGACAAAATATTTGAATACGGCGAGATTTACTGACGCTTCACCATATCAGGCAAATGCGAAGAACATGGTGGCCGTGGTCACAGACCGAAAAGAAAACGTCACAAGTTGTGCCTCCATAGCCCGTGCCTCTATCACAGAAGCGGAGGAGATAGCGATCACGCTGGCAATAAGGAGGGCAGGGAGCGAAAAGCCCCAATGACAATAATCACACATTCGAAGGCTGCATGTAGAAATTACGATAAAGGCAGAATATGTATGAAGGCCTTCAAAATTCTAACCAAAGTTATAAAGACTTTCTAATTGAATACACCCAAACCATTATCTGGGCGCCAGGGCACGAGGGCGTCACCGGGAACCATTTTGCGGATGAAGCGGCTCGAGGCTTCACAAATCACCGAGCCTCCTTGCACACTGCAATAGAGGATGCAACGCCCCTAGACCCCAACTTTCGTACAATTCTTCAGTATTACAGGGACAACAGAAAACTGTATCCAGCACCGCATAAGAAACTCGCAACAATGGAATCGGTGGCATTACGCCGAATCCAAACACATACACGAACTTACACAGGCTGCATGTATTCTACCCCACAGCATACAGAGATATATGTCCGTGGTGTGGGGCCACACCAACTCTGTTTCACACCACGTGGGAGTGTACGCATCACAATGACGAACACCACAACATGAACAACACAGAGGAACAATGGGAGGCGCTGCGGTCTAGCTCGGCCATTGTTGATCAGCGCTAGCTGGTTTAACGGGTAGAGATGATGGCTAGGGCCAGCGGAGCCCTGGAAGAGGGGCTGGACCATTTGGAAGGCTCCGCGTTATACGCAAATAAAGTTTTCTCTCTCTGTCTTTCTTTCTCGTGAGGGTTAAAATCAGCGTTTATCTTTTTCTTATCGTTTTTCATATTTGCAATATTTTTTTTTATTTCATGGGTGATTTTGAACCAAGCGACAATATCAGTTATGCTGGACAATTTATTATTTTTTTGGATTATTTATGCGCTAATAAATCAAATATAGTTCATTTGAAAAACAAAGATCGACAATAAATGGTCACTCTAGATAGGCATTTTTATTTATCACCTAAATTTTTCAGTCTCTACGTGCCTAGTGAAGCCGAACAAATGAGCAAGAAAGAAAAGAATTCGAGGAAAAGTTACATACGACATCAAAAGGGGATTCGTGGTGGCGCTAAAGACCATTTGCTCCCTGAGGCCCTAGACAGAGAAACAACATGAATGCCTTATCGAGTCCCCCAAGAAACGTGATAAAAGAGACGGGGGCACGAACAGCTGCATGAGTGATTGCGTGGCTGGCATTAACGAAGTACAAAGCAGCAAGTGCACAAGACAACAAAGATTGAGAACGGCACGAGAGCATGAACAAAGAAGAAAGAATCCCTGACAGAGATGTAGAAAAAAAACACGCACATGTTGTACACGCGCGAAAGACGCAAGAGAAGCAGCAAAAAAAAAGAAGACAAATAAGCATTAACACAAGCAAAGTTAGACGGGCGGACGCAGAAAGCCGCTTATCTCTGGCAACTTTGATACCCCATAAAACGCGCGAATCTGGAAAGGCGGCGAATGGAGGCGGCGCGGCAAGGGCAGATCTTGGCCATCCGCTCGTAGCAGCTACCGCGTGTACGCGCACCCGCTCTGCCTGTGACTTGGCCGGATAGTACCGTTCTGGTCTTTCTTCTGCCGTCCTCCGGTTATGCGAGAACGCGCGTTACCCGATAGCCAATCTGGAGAGCCGTAAAATGAAAAGGGCAGCGGAAGCAGAAGGAAGACCGAGAGGTGTAAGAACCCGACACAGGATGTTCTCCGGGAACAGACGTCAGTGACCTCAAGCGGCTACGCCTCACTGTCTCCGGAATCCCTCCTTCCAACCCCATCTACCACGTTCTTTATGGTTTTTACACCATGCCAAGCCGCGTCGGTGATGCCCGGTGTCGACAGACCTCTAACCTGGTTGTAAGCTGAGGTAGTACGTTATCTCGTCCCAGATGGCGTCTCCAACGTCGGTTCAGTTAACGTTCTTTGGGCACCAGCTCGGCTGGTGCCCAAAGTCTGCGGCAACATTGAAGTAAAAGGGGAACGCAGCTGAGAGGCGTAGGTGAAGGGTGGTGGTTGCACTGCTGGACGTGTTTGCGCGTGTAGTAACAACGTGGCTGTTCTCAATATGATCTCTGTAGTTAACAGCTCATCCAGGCGCAACGCCGCCAACAAGAGCAAAGATTCTTGCCACGTGCTTCGCCGCTTCCGTTAGGACACGAAACAACCTCTCATAGAGTGGCACCGCTTGTTCCATTCTCCAGTTCTTCGAACGAGCGCCTGCGGCTAACAGCCCCGAAAGAAAGCTGGGGTGAAGACGCAGAACGGTAGTTATCCAGCGTAGAACGATGGCTAAATCTGCGTTTGGTCGCTCCTTCAGTTTGCACTCGTGTTTACTTGTATTGCTTTTTTTTGCCTTGGCATACGATGTCGGATGCAGAGTTGCGATGTTAATGTGAACTGTGTACGTGGTGAATACATTAAATACTAATCATGCTTAGACGCTTGCGCTGCGTGTCGTCAACCTGCATATGTTAATGCCATGATGCGTTAGGAATCGAGGCCTCTGGGCAACAAATAGGATACGAATAGACAGTCACAAAGTTTCATATGATCCATGGAAGGGAAGCGGACCGATAGCAAGTGCCCATGTGGTTCATTTCAACGTTCCCGGTACCGGCGACGACCCTAAATCCTTGGTGACATACACCGAAGCAATGGAGAGGTTCACTACGTCCGCACGTGCCACTACTCCCATGACACTGTCTCCAATTTGCCAATTCAAGTACTTTCAGCTGCTCAATATAAAAATGCGATGCGCAAGTGACACCATTTTATGCATCTATTTACCCAGAGAGCGTTCACCAGCCAACTATCTCGCTACACCGTTCCTCCACAAACATGTATGTGCTGACAGCGTTAGCGGATATATCGACGTCCCTACGTAGCATTGTCATCTATCCGACTGATAGAAAAGTACACACTTCACTGCACCACTTCCAGAGCGAAACTCCTAGGATTATGTATGGCCAAAAGAAAAAAAAAAGACTGGCGAGTTCGATTTGAAACACTATTGTGCACTTTCACCAAAACGTCAAACCCCAGCAGGTGACCCGCCAGTGGCAGCTGCGCCTGTTGATTCATTTTTATTGGTCTCCCCCGCCCACGTGTTTCCATGGCGTATTATTCCCTGAAACCGCAGCAGCAGGTGCCAGGGGGGAGCGAAGGCTGACAACATGTCTATCGAATAGGCTGTGCGCTTCAGCGCAGCAAGCGCACCCAGCGGTGTTGCGACGGGAAACGAAACTGCAGTGACATGTAGGAAACGTATGGCATTCGTACCTGCTGTAGGGGGGTTACATGCGGAGTCGAAAAGAGAGGGCGCTGCGTAGGAAGGAGAGGCAGATAGGGAGAGAATGCTGGGTGTTGGGGCCGTGGTAAGGCGTATGTGTCTCGGTGCTTTGCGGCAGAGTCGTCTGGCCGCGCCAGCTAGCAGACTGAGTGTATTTGTAGAGCGAACGGATCCGCAAAGAAAACCGCACATCACGTCCACAGGCGGGCGTAGCTGCGTGTGTGGTGTGGGAAATCTGATCAGCCTTATAGCAGAAGCAAAAGGCTAGAGCCATCGGACGCAGCTGTTTCCTGGTGACGATGGCGGTGGTGGTGGGGGAACGGGAGCACACACACGAAAAGGCACGCGCACCTAGGCGACGGGAGCTTGCTTTCGCACCGTTTGCTCAACCCCGTGCGGTGTGCTCAGCGAGCCCAGTGTCTGGAAGCAAGTGGGAGACTTGAGAAAAGGGGAGGTAAAAGAACGAAAGAGAAGAAAAGGATTTGCAAAATCAAAGCTACCTTCGGTGTCTCGTTCTTTCGAATCCATTCTAGCGTTGGTTATCCGTCGTTAGTGAATCAGACAGGTGCACGGATTGGGATAAAAGCACAATCACATTACAACACGCAACGCGACCACAGAAGCAGACAGGTTGAAACGGTGGCTTTTATCTGAGAGGGCATAGCGGGAAGGCGTCGTTAACAGTAAGGAACGGGGAGATTCAGGTGAAAACAAAACGACTCGTAGCTGGCGCAACCAAAGGCTTTGACCCACTGAGCCGTTGGATGGCATTTAAGGGGGACGACTTCACGTGTTTGTGCTCACGTTGCAGGTCACACCAGCATTCCCCATTATGTCAGATTGAACGCACTATCGAGGTCCGGCCTATACGACAAATAGGAAGAAAGCCAGACGATTTTCGCAGAAACTTCGCGACGCTGTTGCTTCTCAGAGGCATAGGTCTCCGAAGGACGAAGCACTTACTCAGACTCACTCTAGAGATATATATTTGTTTGATAGGGCTCACTCAGGCTCAAATCAACCAAAACTTTATTCCACCAGACTCACTCGGACTCACCCACGCCATAATCTCACTCACTCGAACTTACTCAAACTTAGGCTGACGCCTCGAGATGAGTCTGAGCAAGTAAACACCTCCGTTAGCGTGTATATAGCTTTTTCGATTGTTGTGTCACTTTGCTTTAACAGCAATATCTCGCACTGTCAGTGTTCTACAATGGACATATTGACCTCGTTCCGTCGAACACGAGTTAATATACGTTGCAACTCAGCAAGGATGTTTTCATTGACGTACCTAAGTGAAAGGAGTTATTTTTATCAATAAACTTTCTTGCAGATTTTGATGGAACGTAGAGGAAGCTCAGGACACCTCCAGTAACTCGTGCCTCTCATCAACAAATATTGGGCTGGCTTATGAATGTTAGCGCGTCTAAGCCGTGTGTTGGTTGACTTACGTACATACGTGAGCAACATAAGGTTAATAGCAATGATGTAATCAAGTAGTAATCACCATAGATCTGTGAAAAAATGTGGAGGTCCCTCAGATTTGCTCAAGAAATGTATTTTGCGTTTAGGCCTCACTCAGACTGAGGCTCAATAAAACTTTTTGCAGCCAGACTAACCCTGACTCAGACTCGCGACAATATTACTCACCTGGATTCACTCAGACTCGAACTTACACCACGGTCCTAGTTGATGTGAGTACGAGTGTGTTGACTCAGGGTTGGGTTTGCTTACCTGTGCTCAGAAGAGATCATTGGGTAGGTTCTGCGTAACGCAGGGTAATATAAAAGGAGTAATATGGATATACGATGGGCAGTCTATTCTAGTTATCGGTTTACTACATAAAAGAACTGACGGAAAAAAATAAAGGGGAAAAACTGCAACTTTAAACAAGTGGCATTCGAACCCCCCTGCTGGCTTTACACGATCGCTGCATTTACTAAGAGAGCCCTCATGACTAGTGTTGTGGGTATTGGTGTTGGATCTACAATCAAAACTATAACTAATGTTACGCTTCAATTGATAGAAGATTGATATGTGGGGTTTAACGTCCCAAAGCCACCATATGATTATGAGAGACGCTGCAGTGGAGGACTGCATAAATTTTGACCACCTGGGGTTATTTAAAATGCACCCAGATCGGAGCACACTAGCCTATAGCATTTTCGCCTCCATAAAAAAAGCAGCAACCGCAGCCAGGATTCAATCCCACGACCTGCAGATCAGCAGCCGAGTGCCTTAGCCACTAGACTACCACGCTTGAAGGAGACCATTTATGAGGTCATGATGGTGAGCTTAGAAGCAGCCAAATAGTTAGAGATCCTCTTGATCCTCTTTTTTCTTTCCAACTCGAAGCGGCAAGAGCATTCACCATAATTGTTGTTGTCTTCGTCCATAATTGCAACACTAACACAAATGGAACTCCTTTGGACCTCACATGTGAACGCGTACGCAAGCACAGTGCGCTTATATCCCAGTCGCACTATTCACACCTCGCTACACGCCTTCCGATTGTGACTGAGAGTACTATGAAACTTTACTCATCTACATGCAGTCAGAGAAAACCATTTACGTTTACATATGCGCTGTAATCTCTATAAAAGTTGCTGTCACATTGACATCCTGCGAGTGCAAACTAAGCGAACATATGCTGTGGACATTTTACGCTCAGAAACTTGGACCCTACGTGCCCTTCGTTAGTCATCTCTGAGAGGTAAGAATATAATCAGCACCGTACTTGTGCGCCAATATCTCACATCACCTGCATTAAAAAGTCAATATAATAAAAATGAAAAAAATAATCAATCTATTAGGATTAGCTCAATCGCGTATAATTATAAACGGTCAACGTACACTGATGACCGCAAACGATGTGAGCAAATAATGTTCATCTTTATTTTTTCGTAATCTCTTGCAGGCTAACTATTTTGCGATGCTTAGATCGTATCACTTGAATTTTCAAGCTGGAGCAATGAAACCTTGGTCAGGGAGTATTTTAGACTGAAAAAATGTTCATTAATTTGCAAATCACCAAGCACATCTTGCTATATCGGCTGACTCGACAAATGAATGTTGTTCGAGGTCTCGGCAACGAGAAAGTCCCATTGAGGCCCATTCATGTGCCTCGACCAGCGATGAACAAGCCCGTTGCTCGCAGTTGACTCGTAGCATATATCTCGTATAGGTAACCAAGATTTTCAAGCCCACTCAGAGTAACCAAAGCAAAAGCTTTCATTGCGCTACGCTTGAGAAAGAGATATTGATACGATCAAGTAGGCCATGGAGTATTTGCCCACATTACAGTACCTTCAACCGAGGACGTCCGGCGAGAATCACAGAGCCTCGCCGAGGAAACGAGTCAGTATGCAGTACCGGATAGCCCTGTAGTACTCGTTCTACTTGTTTATGTACTTCGCGTTTTCTCGATGCGTAGAATGGTCATACATCAGCATGGGCCGCTAATAATGGCAAACTAGGTCGCTGCATGGCAGAAATTGTTTATGCATAGAACTGATGCAACTGAAGCAGCAATCTTTCTTGACTATGCGATGAGAAGAGCGCTCACCGATGTATTGGTGCAGTGTCGTTTTGCTCTCAATGACAAATGAACCGATATGTCGAGACAGATCGCCCAACGAATAGAACTCGAACGATGCATTCGTGTATAGGCTTGCTCGTGTATAGGCTGAGCCACGAGTCTCTGCTCAAACGTGTATACGCGCACAATGTAAATAAGTAGCAACACAACCCTGCTTCGCTAGGGAGACGTGTTCTGGCGTATTTTGTACTCCGAGTTCTGTCTGAATGACAGCAGGTGATGCAAGAACAAACGGGAGCGAAGTCGCAGAAGCACGGTCTGTACGAAAGATTGAATAACGATTTGTACCAGGTTGCGAAACGTACACGTTTCACCACCTATTCATTCAAACTCAACATTACATCACGACACCAAAAACGTAACTATCCTCTAAACAGTCACAAAGCATGAATACTTCACAAAGGATGTTTTCTCGTGTTTTTCTGACCTTGTATTCATACACGTAGTGTAAAAAAATAAAAACCAGACGCAGGCACTAGAGAAAAACACATACTTAGAATGAAGTAGCACCCGTACTGTGTATGTGATATATACTTACTTGTGTCTGCGTTAGAATTTGTTTGCGCAATGAATATGAATACAAGTCACTAAAACGAACTATCCTACATGATCGGTTTGTTTGTTGCCTTATTTGTTAAAACTTAATCTTTTTAACTGCTGAGTATTTCAAAGATTCCTATCTTCACTTCGTGTCTCGCATACACATTGCGCAGGTTCTATGCTCATCATTCATGGAAGGCTCGACTGCGCTAATACAAACAAAGACACAGAAACATTATAGGACAGCGTGTGCGCACGTGTTTTCATTTACTTTTATTGTGGCTTTGCTCCTAGACGCTAGACTCGATGCAAAACTCCAGATTTTTCTAGGCACCACCTCACTATCAACCCTCCATAAGCTAATGAATAAACTTCATTAAAAGTTAGTCAGACAGTTTCCTTGAGGCGGGGTGAAGGAAGAGTTAATAAACGTTATTGTAACTATGATAAACTTGTTAAGGCGCAAGTCTTAACTATTTTGCATATGCTTCGTTACATTCTTCATCAAACACTGAAAGTGATCGTCGGCTTCGGCGCCTACACGAGTGGTGAGAAAAAGTCATCATGGCATGACGTTTCTTTCATGCCATGATGTCATCGCATTGTGAAGGAGACCAGTGATTTTTGAAGTCGGTATCACGATACGCGGACGTCCCTTAACGTGACATCATCCCTCGGTTCCAGGCGGGATAATCAAAAAGGCACATGAAACGCAGAAGGCTTGCAGTGCCTGCGATTCCAGGGGCAATATGGAATCACGCCTGGTGGATTAATACAGTAAACTGAGATTAACAAGCTCAGCCGTGCGCAGAATTTTCCTTAAGGACCTGGGGCGGGGTGAAGGCTTCTCGTAGCGCCTCCCTCCCTATTATGTCAATGTACGGCAGTGCCCCCCTTTCTACTATATCAAACTATATATGAAGCTAACTTCACCCTACCTGCCCTCCCCCTCCATCTTCTTCGTGTGCCCTCCTGAGCTAACAACATTGGTCCACCGCTTACAGCTTGGTACAGCATTTACGCGACAAGCCCGCGAGGCGGCTGAGGAGCTTGGCATCTCAGTTCCCACGTCGGAGCTGCCCGCAACACAGTGATCTGTGTTTTGAAGGACCAAATAAAAGTTTATGCAATCCAATCCAATCCTGCACAGGATAAAGCGTGCGTGGCCACCGTGATGTACATGTACCTCACCTGCTTCTGGAGTACCACAAATATGAAGCACAAAGACAAGTATTACGAAGAAGTTTGCAACTTTTAAATAGGAGGCCCTTCACAGTGATCAAAATACTAGGTCCATGACCAACTGCAGTTCTTCACAGAAAAGAGCACTTGTTGCCTTCAAGACGTTTCTTGAGGAATCAAATATTTTATGGAAAGATTTACCTAACGTATGTGATGTCGTCTTCATGCAAAAGGAAGTATGTAATGTTTATATAGTGTGTTTGATATGCGTCTCAGTATAAACTGACCTTGTATGTGGAAATTGCGTACATATGTATCTAGTGTGGACTGACCTTGTATGTTGAAATAGTTTACATAAGTATTTAGTGTGAACTGACCTTTATATGGAAATTGTGTACATATGTATCTATTAGGCGAATATAAATTGTCATGTGAGAAGAACTGACCTTGTGTGTGGAACATATGAACCTATTAACTGTATGTGAACTGACCTGTGAAGTTTTGTTAGCGTGTACTTTCACATCGTATGTTGTACACACTCGCATTCTGTGCCCTTATTGTTGATCTTACGGCATATCTTGCCTACTAAGAAAGAGGAGTAGCTGGTGCTACCACAATGACACCAATCTCGCCTATTTCATCATTTTAATAATGAAAAAAAAAGATAGCCTTTGCTTTCAAGTCACAATTAATGAATAAAAAAGTGAATAAGAATCTCTCACTCACTCGTATTCGAGTTTGGTTGCCAGTCGTGGCGCACGCAATTTCATTTAACCGCAAGGTCCAAATTTCCTTGTACATGGAGCTAGGCGCACGTTGTAAAAGTTGGGATGGTCAAAATATATCAATTGTGATTACATTCCTAGAGCTTCCACTTATCATACTATAGAATTTGTGATCAGAGTGCGCCGGATTTTCCCATACCATTACTTCTTCTAACAGCGGAGCTGTTTGAGCTTCCCAAAACTCCGCGTGGCGTTGGCGGGTGTGTGCTACCGGAAGCGGGTATGGGCTATGCAGCTCCTGGCATAGCACGGCCATGCATAATACGGTAAAGCAAGCGGGTGGGAATGGAAAGTTAGGTTTAGGAGCAGGTAAAGAAGGAGGGAGAGGCTAAACACGGTATATCCATGTGAAGAACTACAAACAAGAAGCTTTCAAAGAAAAGACAGAATGAGGAGGAATTTAGAAAGTAAAGCATTGCATAGCCCCATGCAGTATATTATAGAATAGTATACCAAAAGTTGGGATAGGGAACTGCGGGAAAGGAGCAATATGGCGGCAATAATGAGAAAAAGAACGTGAGGAGAGGGCACAACATTGCACAGGTTTTTGATAGTATAGTAAGAAGTGCAAAAATAAGGTGAGGGTGAGAGAGAGAGGGAAAAGAGAAGCGTAGATACACGAGTTCCGCTGTTTTCTCAGACATCGTGCCAGCAGCGCGTAGCTGCCTCAGTGTTTAAAGTTATAGTCTGTTTTGGGGTATTTCAGAGTAGAAATTTTGGTCTGAATGTTTGTGTGCCTGTATGTCTGTGCGTCTGTCTTCGTGCTGCTTTCACCATATTCCGTAAAATGGCTAAAGTTTAACCCCCTTCTTAGGGAACCAGCCATCTTGTTCTGGTTTCTGCGTTCACACATGCTGACATTGTCATTCAGAAAAAACAAACAAATATTACGCATATTTTGGCACATCAGTACAGGGTCATTAGGTAGTGTGTAAGTTTATGCCTAAAACGAATAGATACATAATTATAAAGATTGCAGTGCTTATTACGTGGTGCTCGTAATTTGATGCTATGCCAGAAACGAACAGCTGTTTCTTACGCTCCACTAAAACAACATGGCGCTACAACCTGCCAGTGACTGTGCTTTCTAGAAAAACTTCTTCATGTTACTGATAGTTGGCGTCTATTTCTCACGTAGTGCTTATTCGCCCGTTTTTTTTTTCGCACAGAACGTCAAAGAAACGTTTTGTTCTCTCTCTCAAGACAGACGAATATCGTCTTTCATCGATCTTTGCCATCGGAACACGCAGATACGCCACAATTTTATATAAAGGTTACCATTATCACTTTAGGCATCGTGTCACCTCTATATTGGTAGTAGCCCCCTACCACATGCAGTCATATGTATATGGCGTCATGTGCTACCAGTAAAACACGTTATAACTGCAACACGGCCGTAAAAGACTCGCATGGAATACTCGTTTTTTTGTTTTTTTCTGTCCTCATCCCAACTTTATTTCCCCAGCCATGCGCAGGGCAGTAAAGTAGCTAGCAGTACTAGGTTCATTTCCCTAAATTCTTATATACTCTTTTTGTCTATTTTGATGTTCCACATCTGCAGCGTTCTATATCTGAAATCACGTGGAGTAATCCGTGTGTTGGTCAAAGAGTAGATAGCACTTACAAAACCCACTCCACCAGACAGTGATTGCTCGTGTTACACCGTCAACTGATTATACAAGTCGCACCAACAAGTCCACTTTTCTTCGCCTTCTTCAACAACCCTTGCGTTCAATGTGACGTTTTACAATATGCATTTACTTTTTTTTTACTGTGAGGTAGGACTTCATTGTCAGTACAAAGTAGTTTCATTGCATTGCCTGAATAACAAATGCTAATTAGCATATGAGCGCTTGCCGATTGAGGCATTATACTGTGACCTGATTGAGAGGGCTTAAAAAATAAAAAAAATGGCATTAGCCCTAATATGGTTATTTTTCGCACGAATATCAATAGAATCTACAATAATGAGACATGTTTTGACGGAAAATAGAGCCCGAAGAACTAGAAACAATTTGTAGCTGAACTGAAAGGCACGCATGCGTTTCAGCACATTCAAGTAAAAACTAATTTCTTAATTATCTGCTTCCATAGAAAAGCTAATTTAAGTAAACGTCTGGCTTACATAATCAACAATTCTAACGCATTTATGGTCTGTTTGAAAAGCTGCGCAGCGTGAAAGGTCATTCTGAAAGAAAAAAGCTCCAAGACTACCCCCTTCTCAAACACATAATACACACCTAACATGAACTTTTCTGAGAATACCTCCGATTGAAAATTTGTCATGCCCATGCAAAATTCTTTTGCGAAGCATAACAAGAAGAATATAAACAGGAACACAACTTCGCGCAGACACAAGCTACATCGCGTTCTACTTTGCAGAAACCTCCCACAAATCTTTTGTTCTTCATTGGAACGAGCAAAATAAATGCCCATTGTAATTACGGCTCCATATGAAACCGATGAAACGTGCCACAAAGCGGGCGACGCCTGCTCAATAGAAGGCAGCGTAATCTGAACGCCTGCCGTCATCCCAACTGGACACTCCAAACAATGCAATCGTTTTTTGATAGTTTAAGCGAACTAAATATCTTAGAAGGATCAAGAAGAGCAATATAACTGGGACACGTATATACCACAATAAATGCAGCTAGCTTCGAGTTGAAGAGATGAAGAAAAGGCTGTTGCACTTTCTTTATCTCTGCTTTGGATTTTATAGAAAATTTTATTGAACCGAAATTTGAGATGAATAATAAGTTAATGGAATCATGTATGAAACAAAAAATGGCACAAGAAGAGGTTGACGCAATAATATTATAGACACTATTAATATTATATTTAGATTTTAATAATACTAATATTTAGTGTTGTGTTTTTATGTCCCAAAAACACCATATGATTATGAGAGGTGCTGTAGTGGAGGGCTCCGGAAATTCACATCACCTGGGGTCTTTAACATGCACCTAAATCTAAGCACACGGGCATCAAGCACTTTCGCTTCCATCGAAACAGCCGCCGCCACGGCCGGGATTCACTCTCGTGGCCTGCGGGTCAGCAGCCGAGTACCTTAGCCACGAGGCCATCGCGCCGGGTCAAAAGAGGTTTAATGGGTAAGAAATTAAAGGGTAAGAATTCAAGAAGTCAACACTTTCATGATAATTTGCCTCCTTGCCTCCCACGATGTTCAAGTGACTGCTTAATGAGATTGATGAAACAACTTTATTATTGATCAATAGGTCGCGTTATGGTGTCTTAGCCTGAAGCGGGCTCCTCCCACGTTTTGACCGAAAGACGTAGCCTTTCAGCCGCTTCTCGGGCTCGTCGGCCCGCCCATAATTCTCCCTCTAATGTACGAATGCGCGAAGCTGCGTCCCATTGTTCTTCAGCATTTTCCTTATCGCTGCGTAACGTGGAGCAATGTCAAAGCATATGAGTGAGATCTATGGTGTCATGGCATTTATCGCATGTTTTAGGAAGTCAAAAAAAAAACATTTTTCGTGTATTTGAAAAATATGGTCTCAAAATGCCGGAGAAACCCCTCTTACAATAAAAAGGCGCATGGCGCGCATAAAGGAAATGTGGTTGCCATGTCGCAATGAAATCCCCTGACGAAATGCCGTGACGTTATATTTCTGACGGTTTCTAGTGTCGTGCGTGAGACATAATTGCCAAAAAACAAATTCGGCAGATCCCACGTGCCTAGGAATCGACGTTATGCGAAGTATGCGGAGGGAAGGTGACCGTGTTGCATTTTTTATGAGCGACATGTCATGAAATGACGCTAAATATATGTACAAATGTTGCACGCACAGACATACGTGAAGAGTTGCTGGTGGCGCCGCCGCGATGGTCTATTGGCTAAGGTACTCGGCTGCTAACCCGCAAGTAGTGGGATCGAATCCCGGCTGCGGTGGTCATTTCTGATGGAGGTGGAAATGTTGTAGGCCCGTGTGCTCAGACTTGGGTGCACGTTAAAGAACCACAGGTGGTCGAAATTTTTGGAGCCCTCTACTACGGCGTCTCTCATAATCATATGGTGGTTTGCGGAAGTTAAACCCCGCATATCTATCAATCATAGTTGCAGATGTTTATATAACCAGTTGTTTGCACTTGCGAAACGATGCCAACTGTAACATGCGTATTAGCAACGCCAGAAGTTGATATGAAGCGCTGATGCTTGCGAAGATGCTGGACCTGGACACTGCTACATAAATAAACTTAAGCGCATGACAACTAACCACCATTCACGTTAACCCGACGTGACGGCTGTATCAAAGGAACACATAGGTAATGTTTAAAAAATTGGGTATGCAGCACTGCAACCAATAATGACGTTTTACGAAGATAAGCGTCTATTTGAAAAGTATAGTTCCGAGACCTGGCGTAGCTATGTGGTACAATGCTTCATTGTCACGCAGAATGCTTGGGTTCGATTCCAGCTGGGACCCTGACGTTTCTTGCATTTGTCAGGTCGACGCTACCAATGTCGGGTATTTCTTAACGCTCGCGCGTTAAGATTTCCCATGTGTGTTCTCGTCGTTCCTGGGTAGATACTAAGTGTCAATCACCTGTGGCACATACCCTCATACCAGCGGCACATACCAGCCCGTAGGTATGTGCCACTCTCTGGCAGGAAGCGTTTGATGACGTACGTGACCAGATTGTGGCATTATTCACGTCTTGACTAGTGCATCCTATTCGTCAAATCATCTTACCCTCCCATGCTAATTTTGGTTCACGCCAAGTTGACGGGGTGACCAGGAGAGCACCCAAAGTTAAGCGGATAGATAGATAGATAGATAGATAGATAGATAGATAGATAGATAGATAGATAGATACGCTCAAAGTCGCCGAAGTTCGCTAAGAAATACTTCGCATATAAAAAATAAGTGACCGTTTTCCGAAGGGGCTATAGATTTAACATACGAAGATTTATAGCATGTCGTTGAGCCTACATCGCAAAACTACAATAAAAAAATACACCAAAATGTGTGAAGCTACGTGCGGATATACTGGCGCTAAATTTAAAATGAAAGCTTTGACCTTGAATTTCTCGTCTATTAATGAACATAATATAGTGAAACTAACAAATTTCTAGAACTTATATCAATCCAAACAAAATCATTGTTTCCCACTTTAGGGTCCCTTTAAAGGCCATTGTCAGGGATCAGTAGTGAAAAGGCATGTCTCATTGGAGCACTAATAGCTTGTTATAAAGACAGAAATAATCAGGGTAAATAAAACGAGAAGAGGTTATGAAGTGCAGATAAGGGTAAAAACAAACGCCAAAAGACGAGATCCCACTCATAATCAAAGGCGAATAGGTGAGAATAAAAACTTATACCTAAAGAAACAAAAAATAAAAAAAAGGTCAGTGACGCCCGAGTGATCAGCGCGCCGATCTCCTTTCGATCTCTCTAATTTCGGGGGCCGACGTGCGCAAAAAGGGCACGTTGTCTGCCGCACACACACACAATATCTCTACAGTTGCTGACGCCTCAGATCTCGGCAGTAGGCTGCTGCCTAGCAGTACAACCCGCGGCGGGTGCTAGGCTTTGCCGCTTTACTATGGAGCGATGCGAGAGGGTGAACTGCGCTAAGGGGTAAGAGGAGGAGAAGGGAGTGGGGGAGGTGACGTTCGCGCGTATGCCCAAATTAACGACACGCACACACTGTCGATAGAGGATCTTGGCTCGCGCCCAAGATATCTGCGTCGCCGAGCGGAAAATCGCGCAAGCAGCGTCTGCCTTATGCTCCCGCCTCCCACTTTCCGTGCTTGCCGTCGTGCTTGCGTAGCAAGCAGGGAAGGACGGGCGCACTCTCCGAGACAACCGAACAGAAGTGAAGGGGAGCAACACGTTTTGCCGATCAGGCGTGTTGGTCCGCCAGCCGCCCGGCTAGCGCGCCTCTCCTCACCTAACTCTTTCCCGCCACACCTTCGCCGACGCCTCTCCAGCTCATCCCGTTCCCGCTTTCCCATCTTCCTTTTGTCTTTCATCGTACTGCAACTTAACATCTCTGTCACGCGCCCCTGTATCAACGGCTGTCGCTCTCCCTTGCCAACTCGACACACCCATCTCCTACCGCTCTTTCACCCCCTTCTCCGTCTCTTGCCACCTTTGTCTAGTACGCTGCCACCCTGTGCCTATCTTTCTCATATCCTGCGCTCGAGCGACGTTGTCTCTCCTTCTTGATGCTCCCGGTATTCTTTCACGTTCACTCCAGCGACTCTGCTTGCCTTCATTTTGCTCGCTTTTGTCTTTTTTTTTTCCTTTGCTCTCGTCTCTTTTTTCTTCTCGCTCGGTTGATCCTCTCCAGGAGAATTAATCAAGGCCCGCCATGTTCGCTTCGGAGCTGCTAGCGAGCTCACGGCAAAGAGGCAAATGAAGCCGCCCTCCACATCCTATCGCGCTGCTTGCAAACGACAAAGCAATTGACGGTGACGGCCGCTCAACGCGCGCTGCGCCTCATCGAAACCGACAGGAGCGAGCACGACACGCTCACTGGGGACAGCTAGCTCGCTCGGCAAGAGTGCCTCGACTCCGGGGTTTTCTTTTTCTCGTCTGTGGGTCAGGGTCGAGGAAGAGAGCCCAAAACGGAGCACCATTCAGATCTCGTGATTAGGTCGAAAGTGTACAGGCCCCGTTCTTTTTGACTGTTATACTGTGTTTTCTCTTCGGATGGCGATGTTATCTTTTTCCTTTACTGCTTGTTTACTGGGCAGCTGTATAGAATATTTTCTGTGCAAAGGACGGTTAACCATGCTTTTTCAATTGTGGCAGTTTTTCCGTGTTGTTAAGATATAAGCAATAAGTTTTAGGCGCATAACGAGACCACGGCAGAAAAAAAAAATACGTTAAAGAATTCATGGGATTTCCACGCAGTGAACGATGAGTGGGTGGAACTGTGGGATGACTTGATGCTATCATAATTCACCTGTAGCAATGTGCACTCACGCAGGTAAATCTCACAAAGTAGTGTACATATATGTACTTTGTTTATTAATTTTTTAATGATATGTCGTGTTGAGATGTGGATTTCGTTTTGCTTCATTATTACTGCTTTGCGTTGCGCGAAATGTAGGTTCCCATACATATTTGTGCCTGAGGTTGGAAAAGACAAAGTCTGAACACACTCCCCTGGTGGTTACTGGTTGTTTCCGTAGAGCGTATCAAGACGGTATATACTGTACAAGCTAATCGTTGCCCATGATGTAAACGTTCAAGTCTCCGAGAAGTACGAGTCCCTTAAGCTCCGAGTCCGCTTGTCATTTTCTCATCACTTCTCGCTTCTTTCGTTTCTTTCCATCCATGGCAAAAAAAGGATGATGCTAATAATATTACTAATAATCATGGTAATTATGATGAAGGTTGTCTATATGTATGTTCCACGGTCGTCGTCGAGTACCTTGCATCAGGTACCAAGCTAAAATACTTCATACCATCCCCAACGTCATCGTCATCGTAATGGCGCATAGTGTGTGCGTTGTATGAGCTGTGTATGGGCTAACCCATAGAATTTCCTAAAATTACTTGGATGTTACTCTGGCGCTGTCACTGTCCAGTGACCATGGGAATGATGGGTAGTGAATTTATCTAGTCTTGGTGCTTGCGGGCTTCAATTGCAGTTGTGTGTTCGTATAATGCAGTGTTTCGGTTTGGTTTTTAATAAAAAAGCAAACCGTTTTGAACTTCGTGACCAGATTCTAATTGGTGAGCCTAACAAACTAAGGTGGTGAATCGTAATAGGAGAGCTATTGCTATTCGTGTTTTTTTGTGACATGCAGCTACAAGCCAAGCGAAGCAAAAAGGAACGTAAAATGTAAGGTTAAGGCGAATACGTGCACTACTCACCATTCCCAGGCTCGCTGAAGCGCCTTCTGTTCCAGCTTCAATAGACATTAGAGTCAGAGTTTCTTCTAGAGTATTTATAGAAAACCTTTCATTGTCATGAGCGTCATCACCAACGAACAAGCCTAGACAATTAGGTTCTTCACCCCTAATCACCCCTAACCTACTGTCTTTCCAATAACGATAGTAGATTGTAACAAACTGCCTGATAAAACTGTTACACAAGACTCACTATCACAATTTGAGTCACACCTTCAAAAGTAACCAGTTTCTTTGTCCAGCCAATATGTTTCATGTGCTCTTTCCCCCATTTCTTTACTTGTGCTAAACGGATTCTCAACTCGATTTGAAAATTGGTAGAATAACGTCGTTTGCCTTCTTTTGTTTCTCAAAAGCACATGTATAAATATATTCGTACGTTCGTTTCCCAATGTTATTTTTCTGTTGATTTCACCTGTCATGTACCCCGCTGCCAAGATCTTGAAGAAAGATTGCAGTATCTATAAATAAATACAAGAAAGTTAGCACCAGTATGTCTTGCATGTCTTTTTTTTTCATTCTTAGTCTCATTCTGCCCTTAAAGGTAATTGTTGTAATAATTATCAAATGTACCTTCTATGCTTAAACATATATTTGCGTGTTTATTGTTTGTACGTGCTTATGCACATCTTTTTTTATTTATTCATTTCTTGCATTCTTAAATGTCATTTTATTTCAGATGTGTTGAAGGAAGCGTTGGTGTGTACGTGTCTTTTCGGCTCACCTCTCAATTGCATAAAAGTTTTGATTGTTGATTTCTTGGCAACCATAAAACGATACAAAGCTTACGCGTGAAAGGTCATTGATAACCCTCATCTCAGTACTTCGCACTTCGTGCTGCCCACTAAACATATATAGTATGTTGAACACTGGGGACACTGCTGCCTTTTCCTTTATCTGTTTCTTCCTGTTTGTCACTTTCTGCATCGCATTCCTTGAGTGGTTGTGCGCGATGACCGCACTTATTGCACCGTTGTTTTGCACGAATATTTGTCACAACTTCATCGTTCACAAGACACTTGACTATTACGTTGCGCTTGCATAAGTAATAGAGAATGTATATTTATGGCTCGCGTGCTCTTTGAAAATGTGGGCTTACGCAGCAAATGCCGTCTGACGCACGCAACCGCATGCGCAATAGGTGCTCTTTTTTATGGTTCACCTAATAATTTGCACAAACACAAAAAAGTGTATTGCTCATACGTTAGTAACACGATAGCATTAGGGAGCTTGTTCCACCGAAATCCTGGCGTTGGCATCGTTGAATGTGAGCGTAAAATCATCATTGTATGCGTGACCGAAAAATCGAGGATGATGAGAATGAAGTAAATGATAAAAGACCCCGGGTCAAAGTGGGGACCGAAACAGGTTCGTTTGGGTGCGAGTGGAGATCCAACCGGGGTCGTACGATTGCCAAGCGGATGTTCTGTCACACGGCCATGCGAAATTTTTTTTACGTGGCATTTATTACAAATGTAGGTTACGTATATACATGGCATACAAAATACTCAAGGGATTCTCCGACAAATGCCCCGTAATCACAACAAAACAATACCATACAACACTGTATCTGGAGGGGTATTTGATCAGCACACTTCTTGAACTCTTGATACCAGTCTGGTTTAAGCGGTCACGCGACTGCTTGTGAATACAGTGAAAAGCTACTTACACTGCATTTTCAAGTAGAGGAAGTGCTTTTCACTGTGAGTACAGTGAGAAGACCTTCCTATGCTTTGAAATGCAGGGAAAGTAGCTTTCACGCTTTACAAAAACACGCGTCCTGTGTACATGTTTCACAATGCAATATGAGATATTGCAGCAATAATGACCGGTACAAGCGTACATTGCCGTCAGGTGTCAAAACATGGGATTATCATATGGACTTCATGGTTTAAGTCCAATCACCCACTACAAAAGGCAAACATTCTACTGCCCTCTCAAGGGGGCAGTGGTGCATAGTGGATGCATAGCAAGTTCGAAGATATTTCATAAACTAAGTGTTTCAATTGCGCACTAGGAACAGAATGTCACTATCGCGTTCAACTTTTAGATACAAAGCTTAAGGGTTACCCAATTCTAAAGATTATTTTCACTATTTTATTCAATTGAGCATCTAAACTAAGCCAACTAAGCTAACCAACAAATAAACACTGTAGGGGCAGCAAGGAAGGAAGCAACAAAATAGAGAAGGCCGGGAGGTTAACCAGAAAGACATCCGGTTGGCTACCCTACACCGGGGGATTAGGGAAGGGGACAAAAAAGATCAGAACGAGGGAAGAGGAGAAAGAGAAAAGGAGAGACTGACAGTAATTTCACTGCAGCGTGTAGAACTCCACCGAATGTCAAAGGCACTGACAAAAACGCGTCTTTCTCAAGAAACACAAGAGGGCTTTCACTGTCTTGTGGGCTGTCGAAGAATGTCGAGGGCTGTCGAGGGCTGTCGAGAGCTGTCGAGAGCTGTCGAGGGCAAATGACTATAAAAGGGTGCTGTGCAACTTAGCGTAAAAGCAAGATGTTCTTTCTCGAGGTATAGCACCAAACAAAACCTAATTTTAAGAACAGCGACAACAAAGTAAAAACAAAACAACTATATTATAAGAATGTTTCTAGTGACGTACTACGCACAAAAATGGAGAGCACCAAACTGTTTCACTGAGAGATAGTACAGGTTGTACGTTGTATGGTGAACTTTGTTTACATCCTCAAGATCAACGCTTAATTCGACGCAGGCAGCTCCCATGTTAGAAGAGTAAGGTTTAACCTCATTGCCGTATCGTGGGCCTGCTGAACAGCCTGTGCTTTATCTGAAAGATCTGCACTTCGAAGGACTCTTTGCCACTAGTCTTTTTCATCGTCGCAGCATGTGAAAGCCACAGCACATTGCCAAAGCATATGGTCCAGAGTAATGATGCCCTTACACTTATCTAAAGTGAATTGGACCTTTTTGTCTGGGAATATTGTTATTAAAGCTTAGATTCGGGTAAGCTGTTGTTTGTAATAATCACAAAGACACCACTTGAGAGGTATGTGATATTCCTTGTTTCTCTGGAAGTGTTAAATGCTATAAATTTCAGGCGAAAAAGTTGTACATTCACAAGTAAAACACTTCAAACAAGGTTTTGTTTCTTTTTGTATATCACAACCCGTAAAACAAATGCCCAGTTACACCAAGGAAGACAACTGATGCCCCCTATGGTTTGCTTAATTATCTTTTGGTTTCATTGGTTGTGCCCTAACAAAGAAATGCGACCCTTCAACAATATACTTTTTTCCCTACTGTTGTGTAAGGTCTTGCACTATGCTCTCGTAACAATTACGTCAGACGAAATAGTTCGGCAAGTGGGCTTTCTTATGCAATGCTAATGTCAAATATGTACCAACCAAGCTTTCACGGAGTGTTTTTAAACCTACTCAGTGATTCTAACTCGTCCTATTGACTCATATAAATGTAATGGTTGCGAGATTCATATAAAACTGTCGGTGAAACTGAAGGACTGTTGGCAGGTGTACAATTCTTGGGGTAGTTGGCATTGCTGCGTGAGTAAGGCTCTCTTCTGGTAAAATTCTGGTGCATTTGAACAGAGTGAACGCCGGATGTGTTCACAATGCCCAACAGAACAATGGCTTTGGGGGTGACCATCAGGTTAGGTTTCGCGTATTTTAATTAATATTGTGCAGTTAGGCTGTTAAAAAAGTGTGGAACATCCACGACTGCTGAATATCTGATTCAGCCCGCAGTACATTGGGAGTAAACTTGTTGCTGTTATGCAAGAATGTGAATAAAGAAATCTAGACTGGGGCAGCCACATTTTCGATGGGGCCAAAATGCTTGGGGCCCACGTAAATTTAAGTGCACGTTAAGGAATCTCAGGAGGTTGAAATTGTCGCAGCCTGACAGACTACCGCGTCTGTCTTCATATTCTCTTTTGGGACATAAACCCTAGCCATTCATTCATGGGTTAAAAATATTACTTGGTCTATGTCCGGCAACAGATAGTAAAATAAACACTAGTGACATTTAAAAAGTTAGAAGGTTCATATACGTTTTGGAAGTGTTAGCCTAAATATATGCGAAAAATTTAGTTCAGGGATATAAAGGTTTTTAAGTAGCTACGTCTGGTTTAAGGATCATGTGCTCCCCCTATTGCTTAATTAACCAGCATTCTGTCAATTGTTTCCTGGTTATAAGGTTTTAGGAATGTTTCTTTATTTAGTTCTGGGTGCTCTAGTTTATTTTACGTGGGCATGAGTACAAAACTGTGTTTTATGCTCTCTCACGCTGTGTTACACTTTGAATGTGGTGTCGTACTACATGCGTTATTTTGTATTATTTAACATTTTGTTTGCTAAGCGAGGCACTGTAGTGGGTGCTGTCCCAAAGGCGTGAACCTCACCCACTCGCCATTTAAAACAATTGTAAAATTAACGAATCTCATTTTGATACAACCGTACGTCAGTGGTACGAAAGGCTTTTGGACACTCGTGTCACTTTGATTTTCGTCAAGCACATCAGTAAAATAACTTCGAGAATGTTGTGTGCTTGTATCAAAGATGGTTCGGAATTTGACAAAAAAATTTTTAACATAAGTTTCGAAATCATAGGGGTCTGGAATGCGTCTCATAGTTTGATAGAGACTCTATTGTGAGAAAAAAGTTGGGAACCCTTTAGCAGAGTGGGGGTTAAGGGTATCGTAGCTGAAATCAAGAGGAAATGGACATGGGCAGGGCACGTAGTGCGTACGCAGTATAACCAGATACTCGGATAGGCTTCAGCGCAAGTTTGACGAAGACAAAGGATCGAGACACACAGAAAATATATGTGTCTCCTTTGTCTTCGTCAAATTCGCGCTGAAGTCTATGCGAGTATGAACTCGGGCGAGTCGAAGTGCTATTAGAACAATATAACCACTGATTATTAAGGGTAACTGACTGTATTTCAAGATAAGGCAAACGTGTGAGAGAAAGGCAGAAAATTAGGTGGGCAGATGAGACTAAGAAGTTTGCAGGTATAACGTGCAGCAGAAGGCACAGGAACGGGTTGATCGTTGGAACTTGGCACAAGCTTTTGCCCTGCACTGGACTTAATCATAATGATTGCGATGATGATGATGATGATGATGATAATGATGAGTTTTGCCGGCAAGAGCAGAAAGCAATAGCGTAACCGGGATTCTTTCACATAGTCTTCTCAACAGGCCACGATTCACTTCTTGGTAGACACCTCAGCCGTCCCTCAAGGAAAGCCACCTTTCTCCTATCAGCAATTTTAAGCCACCTCAGAATGCCTACTGGAAGTACAGTTGCCAAAGGCCCCTGCACAAAAGTATTCTTTTCATCAATTCGCAATGTACCCGCTACATCTCCACAAGGCAACACGAAACCTGTCCACTTTGTTCATGCTGATGATGATACTAATTTGTGCATCAGCCCTTAGTTATATGTAGACCTTCAAACCACCCACATGTTGCGCCAGTTATGTTCTCACGCCTGGTGAAATTTTACGCTTTTGTCCCACAGTATTGCATGTGTTAATAACACCCCTCGCCCTGCCTTACTTTAGTGCTTTATTTCAGGGCACATTTAAATGCGGGAATGACACCATAGTAGAACAACTTCTTGAGACACAGAAGTCTTGGTCTTGAGTCCCGCTCGCCATGGTGATAACTTTAATATTTATTTGCATCTGTTTCTATTTTTCATGATGGATTACACTGATTTTTCGCTCACAATTAATGACGATGACACCGAAACCAGAAGGTTTCCAAAGGGCGCTCTTTAACAATATTGCATTAAAGTGAGATTGCCTTTTTTGATACTCTGAAATGGTTACGATGAGCTAGAGGTAATATTAAATTGTCATCGCATAGGTTCATCTCTCTGTATCTAGACATTTTTGCATAGTTGGTTAAATTCTTATTTTCGATCTATTAGGCACGATGTTAGCACTTTTGTTGTGCGCTTGAGTTTTTTTAACAAGACAATTTAGACAGTCTTACCATACATCCCATGCCTCGCCACTCACACACATGCAAGCACAGCTAGTTCCCGGAACACTGATCTTGTTTCTACACACAAAGGACGCAGAAGAGAAGCGAAAACAGATCACATGTTTCTCATTCCATTTCAGTTCAAAGTGCCATCACCATCACCGGTTCAAACAACCGAACCTAACCTAAACCAAAGTGACTCTATACTTCTCTCGAACTCGTAACTCAACCCTTACAAGAGCGGTGGCTTTATCCCCCCGAAAACTCTCAGTGGTCTTCACTGCGATACACTTACGCTGAACCAAAGCGATACCTATTTTTATCGCGTAATAACGGCCTTCTCATCCCCCTGAAAAAGCTGAGCGCTTGAGGGCTGACTGTGTAAAAAGTACAGCAGGCAACTAAAGAAAGTACCGTTCAGCCTCAAAGAAAAGGGGGCCGGCTACCTTCCGCATCAAGTAGCATGCCCAACCTCCGCACACATTTTATTCCTCGCTTTCCTTAGTGTCGATACTCTCGATGCTCGCCGAAATCTTTTATTGCTTATTCTGCTTCTTTCCTCTCTTCCCTATCCCCTCCTCCATCTCTACCTCTGTTCTCTCTCCGTTCCTTCCCCAAAGCGCCCGCCAGCTGAGACCTGATGCGCATGCGCCTGCCCCCGTCCTTAGCCTCGACGCCGGGATCGATCGGAACACGCGGACCCGTTCCGGGGGAGGCACTCCCCAAAACTGAGTCGCGCCAGAAATGTGCAGCTTGACGCAAGCCAGCCGCGCAAGCTTTCCCCGAAGTTCGTGTTCGCCCGTGCCCCAGTGCTCTCCTTGCGTGCGCCGCGGCGGGAAAGCGTGGTTTCGCCGGCGACCAGCGTGCATGCGTCGAGTGCCGGAGTTCGAGGCGGCGGCAACACCTCAGGGCACGCGGGCGTGCGGTAAAGCCAAAACACTCCGCTTCGTTTTTTTTGGTTCTCGTTTGCGCACCACTTTCGTACGCAAATGTGAAAGTGAGTGGTTTTTTTTAAAAGGCAAATGACTGCGTCGGAGTGAGTGCCCCGTTTGGTGCCACTTGCAAAAATGCATTGACGGTGACGCGGCAGAACGATTGTTTGTTCGCTGCGCGCTGCTTGCCGCACGTGGTGGTATTCACCTGCGACACGTTGTCAGCTATGTGCTGGATAAACTGGCGTGACGTGAGCCCTGTTTCGCAAGTTGGTGCATACGGACAATACGAAAATAAAGTGTGGTCGGCAGTGTTGCTGTGAAAAAAGGAAGTCGCATGCTTCTGGCACAGTGTTGTTGGTGCAGTAACCAGTGGTACATTTGGGTGCTATTTGCGCTGATGGCCAGGCACGGGAACAGGAACAATATCCGCAGTCGAATCGCCACTCAAAATGTTGTGGTAGTTCTCAACAGGACAGGCATGTTTGCTAACACATTCAGGATAACAATGTTTCAGTTGATGCTGCTCTACGCCCTGCCACTCGTTCTGCTCTCATCGGTCGTCCTACCATGTTCAGCGAACGGTAAGGTAGCTTTCTGACATGTACGCAATTGCATGATTGTCATTCAACAGGTGATAACCTTCGATGGCCAGCTATTGCAAAACAAAGCGACGATGTCTTATAATAAGACGTTGAGACTTTGATAGCCCTTGAAAGCGTGGTTGGGGCATATGACAATTACCTTTCAGGGATGTTGGCAATAAACAGCGTTTTGAATAAGAATACCTCTTTAGCAGAGCACGTTATTTCTTCGCTCTAATGAAAGTGATGCAAACGAAAACTAAGAACAAAACTTATTTCGGGTTGTTGCTTTGCCAAGCTTAACAAAGATTAATAAGGCATCTTTGGCACCGAATTTGAGCAGATGAAACAGCATTGCCTATCTTTATGCTTATACGTTGAATTGAAGCATATCGTACAGCGCATATAAATAGACCTTCCATTATTTTGGGGATGTTGCAAAATAACCTGCGCTAAACAAAAAATGATCCATTTATTTCATTGCTATTGATGTGTATTGCCCTAAACCAAACCTCTGACTACTTTAATTACCATCACAAAATTAAAAACAGCGGATACGAGTGTCACTCTAACAGCTCGTCCGTTGTTTTTTCAAGCTAGAACGATTCACTATGATTATCAATCAAACGAATTGTTCACTAATGCAACAATAATGTCACTACTTGCTTCAATGCCGTCACAATCCTACAGTTCAGCCATAATAGGATGCTGTTCTACCATAGCACAATCGCTTCAGCGAAACGCTCACTCCTCAATTATTGATACGTTAATAATTGACACACCAGTTAGCTATGGTAGAAAAAAAGACCCTTGAAGCAAAGGCATCGGCAAACTTATGCATTTTGATGTTGAATACTTTTTTATTTTAAAATAACAACTATTTACGTCATGCACGTAGCTGCAGATTGAATAAATTATCTGGATCTGTGAAACGAAGGAATAATCATTGCTGCCAATTGAGGAGATAAATAAAATAGGAAAATTTAAACGTATTATCAGACATATACAACACTACAGGGACACCCGAACGTTCTGATTTTAAGTTTAATGAAGCGTTGCTCTTTTGTATAGCTACATCACTTTTTTCACACACAAAAAATTCGCCCATTATCTCGCCTTTTTTTGTCATAAAAAAGTTCAGTTTTCTTTATTTTTATCTCGACAATATTCTACACGGGTTACCTTTCTCTTATCGATAACTGAACAATATTCTCAAACTTCTTCGTAACACAAGGAATAAGGATGAGAGTACAAGACAACACTATTTCTCAACCACAAATTTTATAACATAAAATTCTCTGAATGAGCAGCGAGAACCAACACGCACTGAATAATTAAAAATGCATTATCAATACACACTACGTGCGATATCCAAACTTGACTTTCCTGAGTCTACTTGAAAAAAAGGTTCGATACATTCAACACTACTAACTGAAAACTTAATCTGTCCACAAAGCGGAGCATACAACCAATTGCAACAATCTGCAAGCTTCACGGCGTTTTTTTTTTTTTTGAAATAGACACATCAAAGCACCGCTATTCGCTCTTGAGCTGACATCTACTTTTTTTAAAGTTTTATTGACGCCCATGCATGTCTGTTTGTTTCTCCACTTCATCCGAGACTCTTTGCACTGTGTCTGACTTTTTTTCCTCTTAAGTACAAACTAACTAGTTCAGTAACAAGTCCTGTTGACTAAGTTTTATTGATTGTGATATAAACGATAAATGAAGCCTCCTTGAGTTATAAATGATAGACATATCACGTACCTTGTATCTCCCTCTGCGCCAATTCTCGTTGCTTGAAGTCAACGTGGTTTTCTTTAAACCTCTTGTTCACAGGATAAAAACGCTGCGCGACGAAGCGTTCGCAACCTGAAAAAGATATGTCATAATACCCTCTCGCATAGTTGATAACACGTTTCTTTAACTGAGTGAACGCATTCGCGCCCGAGTTCTGTTGTTGAGAGAGCAAACCTCTCTCAATGACAGACCTCTTGCTTTGAAGTTTATTTGCCATTCGTTAAAAGAAGTACTTTTACTTTGTACGTACACGCAGCATGGGAATACTTTTAAACTGTAGTTTCAGAAATTCAGGAGAAAAACGACGCAAAACGCATGAACAAAAACACATATGCAATGAAGCAACGCTTAATACAAACACTCCTGTGAAAACAGTTGATATTATCTTGACGGGCCTGTACTCTGTTCTACATTAGGTTCTCTTGCTGTGCCTCTCCGACTTCACAATTTGCACCTAATTAAAAAATGTTGCGCAGGTTAATGCAGCTCACTCTCTGAAACTGAAATTTTGTGGCCCTAAATTTGGCACACAATGGGACTTGGAGGACAAACGACGCCATGAATATATGCAAATATGTTAATGACTCGTGCCATAAATTCACCCAGTAGTTTTTGATGCGTGCTTTGTTTGCGTAATCCTGAAACGAGAAAGCTGCAACGTTATCATAATAAAGTCATAATGAATTCCTAGCAACGCTGGTGCCGAATAGCATGCATGTGTATCCATGTGTTCACGGGAGCATTTCGGCAATCGTAATATTCTAAGTTATGTCTCGTTCGGGCCCGTAATCCACATCGCAAGTGCGTCGTTATCCGGCTCAACTCAATCATTGTTTAGTAACAACAGCGCTAAGGATGTGCTCTCAGGTCACCATAAACATGCCTCAAAGGCAGCCTCGCTGGCGCGGCAGTAGCGTGTGTCGGAAGCGTGCTACGTAAAACATCATTTTGCTAATAAACGTTAAAAGGTTAGCCGTGTACGCTAAGTCTGTCGGCAACAACTACGGTGACGGTGCCTCATCACTTCCAGCATGGGGTTACAGCGGCAGCCATTTTTTAAGCGTGACACAATGATAAAAAAATGTGGCTACAGTGTCGCCGTAGTAACTGCGCTTGTCTGCGACCATCGTGACCCATCTGCATACTACTTTGCGAAAGTGCTAGATAATTCGCAATTTTCGTATTTCCAAAGGTTGTTTGCTGTCAGTGCCGTGTTTTTTTATTTTTTCTTGTTTTGTTTCGTGGTTGTAAATATTTAAAATACAAGGAGAGACTGAGTAGACGGGAACGCAGATCGGCTTTCCTGTTCTCCGCACCACAAGGCAAGATGGCTTCTTAATAACTACATTCATATAACAAATAGAAATTAATAAAGCACGTTACGTGTCACAGCTAGAAACTTCGACATGCCGCACATTTTTCATGCAAATAAGCTCTGCGGCTTTCCGAAACCACTGTTTGACTTTTTGTTTATATTGGCCTAGAGGTGCCCTTACTTTGCAAGAAATTCATCATCGAACCACAAGCACCCTCTATGTTGCATACATTAAATTTTTATTCTGGTTCACGAGAATGAGTCGATAGAGTCGCTTTTATTGGCTCGTATGCTGCAGGCTCGTGCAGCGGCCATAAAGAAAGACGTATGCTGGGAGCGTAGTGATCGATTATGTTGATAGCAAATGTCCAATATGTAAACATGTTTTAGGCTTATCTGTGGCACCGTAAACACGACGACGAAAGGTGTGCTTGTGCCGTTCACCACTATTGTTCCATCACAAAGCAAACTTGATGAATTCGCCCGTGAGCCCAGTAGTACTTCGCGATCTCTTCATAAACTGAATACAATATAGGCTCTTTTCACAGTTCAGATTGCGCAGAAAAGCTAGCTGTAAATATGTGATGAGCGGTCGTAGTCAGACGTCCAGTAAATTATGCGCCGCATCGGACACAACGTAGCGTTAAAATAAATGGTAAATATAGAACTCAGGTACAAAGTAAAAAAAAGTCCCCCCCCCCCCCAAGTTTTCATGGTATAAATCTTCCAGAGAACCTTGCAAGAAATACTGTTTTACTTGCTTCCATTATCAATTTATTTTGTATTTCCGAGCCTTTTCAAAATGAAAAGACGAGTTGCCATAAGTGCAAATGTCAGAAGTGTAGACGACAGTGTTGCCAAAACAAAGCATTGCTTTTTTTGTACTTTTTTCAAACGCCTACAGAGATTCCCGCAAACAAGGAGTATAAATGCCTCCGAACCAAGAGGCAAGAAAGGCCTGTTTCCGTGTTGCCACGGCCTGTGTTTTATGATGGGCGTAAAATTTTTATGGCACGTGTGATGATAAATAAACAGCACTGCACAGGCCGGCGCAACAGCATTCACGTCATCGTCACCCTCGTAGCGGGGACGACGCAGTTTGCGAAGTTTGAAAAAGCGTTCCGAGAACAGCAAAAAGATGCCCCTCCCAATCTTTCGTCCCGGTCACTTGTTTTTGTTTTTGTCTCATTCTCAGCCTCTCTTTTTTAACCAATATACAGACGGGTTCCGGGATGAGGCGGAGGAGGCGTTGAAGTGCACCAAAAGAATTTCGTGGCATAAACAAACGAGTGAAAGAAAGTACAGAGAAGTTCTCAAACTGTGGCTACAAACGAGTGTAAAAAAAGATTTTCGCGAACACTGACAAAGCGACTCGGAGGGACGTGTGTCACGACGAGTCGGCGCTGTCACGGATGTAAAGAACAGAGGGGGAACACCCGGAGGGTTTTTCGGGCGTTCGGGGCGAGGTGGGCTAAGGGCTTCGAGGCAGAAGCAACACTGGCAGCCGGCGAAGAAGCAGCAGCGATAACCGCGTCAGCACAAACGCAGCTTCGATCTGTTTGTGCTTGCCGAGCGTGCCAAATAAGTAATGAGTCGGAAGCGTTTATAAATTACGTCTCCCTTCAGAGACGTCGGAGGTTGGAAGAGGGAGAAGGGGGAAGGGAGGATCACAGAGTTCTTGCCGTTTTCCCGACGGAAGCATCCGCTTAACCCACGCTTCTGTGCCCCCCTGCGCGCTTCACTTTACATTACGTTCGCGTTAGCCACGTATTCATGATGTTCGTTCACATTGCCGTGTTAACGTGGCATTTATGACTAATTTTTAACCGTGCCTTGCTATAAGCCGCTTTCTTACAAAACGCGAATTTGTCGTACTGGAGAGTCATATTTTTTCCCCTGATACCTCTCGGGGAGAAAGAGTAAAAAAGTGGGGCATCAGTAATATTTAGTTTTTTTTTCGTACGTACCAGCTTATTTTTAATGCCACAAAATTAAGTTTGCAGGCAGTGTTTGGTTTGTTGTGTCAGAGGCCCGAGCTGTGTTCGACGCTCTGTTAATGTGATTTTCAACGGTTTCGTTGTGTTTGTCCGTCCCACGTTCGCGTGAATCGGGAAATGATGCCGCGGTCCGTTGCGTGCGCGCGCGAAAATACGCGCCTCTCATCGCAAGCGCGGATAAGAAGAATACGGACGCGAATGCGGCATTTGTTCATTTGCACCTGAAAACAAAGCGCTGGCAATAATTATTAGATTTTCGTTGTTCGGTTCTCCTATGGAGGCCACCCTCTCTTTTTTTAATCCTTAGTGACTGATGACAGGATTTGCCAGCTATAGGATGGCTCGAGCAACCATAATCGTGTCCTACGTGGCACTTTCTCTTGCGTGCTCTTTCTCTTGTTTTTTTAATCAGTAAAGCACGTTTATATTCTTCTTTTTTTCTCTCTCTCTAGTTGTTAGTTTATTTTTTGTTATTTCATGTTTGGCCTTCAAAGCTTTACTCCCTCTTATGCCACAAAATTGAGGGAAAAGTTGCTGATTTATATTTATTTATAAAACAGTGCAGGTCTCAAGGAAGGCACTGAGAAAATGGGGTGCACCGTATCGTTCTTAAAGTGAGCTTGAAACAACCTTGAATGTAATCAAAGTTGACTTTTCTGTACGTATCTGTTATTTCTGCACATTGAGTAGCAGCGCATAACCTCATCCTCATCCTTGTTTTAAGCACCTTTTATGGTGCACAACAAGACGAAGGCATCTTTCAATTACCTCCAGTTCAGCCTATTTTACGCGAGCTGATTCCAATTCATTCCTGCACGCTTTTTTTTTGTTTACTTCCTTACTTATTTCGAGCCCTTTTTCGTCCTCTGATGCGTTTTTTGTTGCATGGTTGCCATCTAGCTGTTCCGAAGCTCTCGTAGAAATATGGTAATTTGTCCTCTACTTTATGTGGTCTGCCCAAGTTCAGTTTTTCTTCTTGGTGTCAACCACAGTGTCGGTTACTCCTGTTGTTTTGCTTTGTTTTGTCGCCTAACGGAGATTGGCTCATAACCACAATGAGACTTGTCTAAACTATCAAATAATAGGGATTCTCCAGCAGACTCTGTTACCTTCCTGTTACAGAGTTTCCAACAATCTTGTGATGAGGAAGCTGTCGCACTGCTATCATTCAACCACCGTCGGAAGTATGGCTACAACACACGAGTTTGCACTATTTCGCGCCTGCTGCTTTGAGCGAACTTACAGCTTTACGCGGTTCTCGCATTTGTTTTGTATAAAATAAGGAATAGCAGTAAACATCGTGAGCCGATTTGAATTGGTGAGCGCGAAAATGCTAAGGTGGTCGATTTGAACTGCTGTACGTTAGTTGAAGTTCGTTTTGCGAAAATGTGGCTTTAAGCCACACGAACCCAAACGAAGCCGGAAGAACGAAGTTTATCCATGTACTACCACCATTTTCGTGCAAACTGAAGCGTCACGCGTCGCCACTCCCATGGAAACCAGCGGCAGATTACACGCTGATGTAATAATAGGAAAATGTATGCTTGCTGTGTATTTTTTATTCATGCGAGCCGCAACCTCACTACGATAGCTCCTGCGGCTGGTGATGAGTGTGTAAGAATGAAGAGTACGAACATTGCTCAAAATACTTATATTTTTACGCTCTATAGACCGTCATAATCGAGTGTCCTGTCACTCGCAAAAAAAAAAACAACAACAAACAGATGTGAATTGTGGTTGTACCATATGACAAATGCCTATTCATTTGTCCTATGAGACCAATAGTGGGCCGAGAACACAAGGTATACTGACCGAACCTCACTCATACTGGCTTGCATGCGCATTATCAAGCTTGTTGCTCGAGGGAAATCGCACAGCTTTTAGAAAGCGTGCTGAAAAATCTCGCCCAGTGTCTCGACGTGTCGTCGTGATAGGGCTTACCTATAGAATACATTACTCCATGAAAATTGCGAAATTATTCATTTTCTAAAAGGAAGTAATTACTTGTCCTTGTTCTACTGAATGTTTCGTCGACCCTCACTTGTTTTTTATTATAATATTCATTATTAGGAATTCTACTATGAATGGAGCATTTTTTACAGAGTATACGCACTTACAAAACAGAAAAGCGTCTTATTTCTGGCATTAGCACGCATGGGCTAAACCGGCCGTTGTGCTTTTTTTACGAAGTAAAGAAGCGCAATCCGAATTCGGTCTATTAAGCAATGGTTATCAGAACAAGGCACAAATTATGTCACGGCTAATCAAGGTCAGTTTTATATATTTTGAATGCGAAACCTGTTCCGAGGTTGTCCTTATGTGCTTGTCTCATTGATTATTCCTCAAAGGAAAGCGCGACAATTCACTTACGAATGTCACACAGCTTCTAACCTAATTACGTCCCTCTGATGAACGAGGCGCTATTCAGCAGTCCATGGGATCACCGGGAAACCGAGTGTTCCGATATATCGTGCTTGTCACTACTGGGAACACTACTTATGGAAACGTAGCATGTCTGTATACACTGGGCACAGGACTCTCTGCATATGCATGAACGTACGTGTAAAAGCTTCATTTGTTCAGTAAAGTCTGTTAGTTCCACTATGCATGTTAGCTTTGCACAGCCTTGAACGTTTCAGTTAAAGGGTACCATAAGCCGTGATACTGTTACGTCCAGCGAGCCAATGCACAATGATTTCTCAACGTGACAGGAGGCTAACAATGATTTCAAAAGGGATCACCAAGCGCACGTGTCGTGATACAACGGGCACGCGGTGCCTGAAATCAATTCGAGAGGATCCCACGAATCAGTAGGCGTTTAGTTTCCTCAGCAGTGAACTGGAGTGACGCTTTTTTTTTTGTAAACAAAACATCCTGCGTATTTTTTTTGTACCCCCCCATATTCTAGCGATACAACTATAGAGGGCTTCCAGAAGTTTTAATGCCGGGCAGGTCCTTTCATTTCGCTAACTCAATCTCCCTGAGCGGCTGTGGATTTCCGCATCGGTGTGTTTTGCAATGCTAATTGTAGAGCAGCATGAATGGCTTGCTATACTTCTGTCTGTGTGAAAAGAACTGTGGAAGCCCGTTTGGTAATCTTAGAATATTTAACTTCCGGAGTGCCTTTTAATCGAATGGTCATGTGTATTCAATTAGGAGGAAATCGCGAGGTCCTGTAAAAGCTGGAGAAAATTTCTCTGCTTGGTGGAGCGTCATTGTGTGGCAAAGAGGTTACATCAAATGAAGGAGATTGTTAATGTCTTTCGGCAAGAGGTAGCAACGTATAATAATAATTACGGGGTTTTCACTTAAGAAGATAGCCTTGTGATTACGAGGCATGCCATAATTCGTGCACTTCAGCTTGATTTCAACCACCTGGAGTATTTCAGCGAGGAGCATAAGCTATACGCCAATGGGTGTTTGAATTGCATTTCAGCCCTACGAAAATGTTGCTCCTACGGCAGGGATTCGAACCCGTGCGCCTAAATCTTTGCAGGGTGAACTTGGGAATAAAGCATACGGCTGTTTAAAAATTGCCAACATTTACAAGAATGACAGCCGATGCATAACAGAAGATATCTCTAACATTTATTCTTTATAATAATAATAATAATAATAATTATTATTATTATTATTATTATTATTATTATTATTATTATTATTATTATTATTATTATTATTATTATTATTATTATTATTATTGTCAGAAATGGTACCATTGGGACAAGAGAGAGAATGCTTTAGTGAGTTGTTAGACATATAAACGATTCGGCGAGTATGTGCTATTATCCCATCTTGACATCTCCAGTGCTTCTAAGGTTATTTCTGTTGCACACTTTTGATAGTGCGTGAGCAAAATCATGAGATTACAAGAACAAACTGATACGGCATTTGTAAAGCAAAGAAATATACACCACAGGCAAAGCTTTCATTTGTGCAGCGCGACCACACCCGGTTTCATGCACTCACGCATGCAGTTTGCTTGATATGTGGAGATTAACGTCACAGAACTACCATATGATTTTGAGAGACGCCGTAGTGAAGGGCTTCGAAAATTTTGATCACCTGGGTTTTTTTAACGTGCACCGAAATATGAGCACATGGGTCATACAGTATTTTTCGCCTCCATTTTTCGCCTCCATTGGTCGAAAGAAGACGAAGCTTTTCCTGAGTGGAACGCTGGTTTCAGTCTCTGTTATTTTTTCTCGTTTTCTTTGGTACTTGTGGAAGACGCCGCTCTTCTGCCTGCGGAAATGGACGTAGAATCACCAGGGCCTCCACCCATACGTTCCGCGTCATCTGTGGCCACTCTAAGAAAGCGCTCCAGCCACCCAAGTGACGTCGACAGTGAGGACACGCTGATATACTCTACGGCCAGTGATGAAAGCTCCGATGAAAGTGACTTTGTGCCCGTGGCAAGACACAAGGCGAAGAGAAGGCTGCTTACGACATCTCCTTCCCAAAGTAAGGCCACCACGAATATTCAAGAGCCACCGGTTCACACTATTTTGTTTGTCCCGCTGAATGCCGCTGGCAGCATTAACCGACTTAATCGCCAGGTCACGTCTATGTCACTTGAGGCGCTCGTTCCGGGACAAATAACAGACGTGAGAATTAATGGCCGCAAGAACGTTCTGGCGATAGACGTTACGCAACGTACTGCTCTCGACGTATTGACCAAGGTGAATGTGCTCGGGAACATCAACGTACGTTCTTTCATACCAGATGGCAAGGACTCTAGGGCAGGCGTTATCTACGACGTCGACACTTCTATCAGCGATATTGATTTTCCCACTCTAATCAAACCAGTGACGGAAGCTACTATAATCTTGCAAGCCCGCCGTCTCGGGAACTCACGATGCGTGAAACTAGTTTTCAAGGGTGACAGCCTCCCAACTCAAGTAAGAGTTGGTCATTTTTGACACACAGTACGGCCGTTCGTGCCGAAACCTCTTCAGTGTCGGAAGTGCTGTAAAATAGGACACGTGAGTGCTGTTTGCACAAGTTCTGCTGTGTGCTCCCGATGCTCGGAGTCGCACAACACGGAAGCCTGCCAGGCAGAACATCGCAAATGCGGCAATTGCCAAGGTCCTCACGAGGCGTCATCAAAGCAGTGCCCAAATGTGAACAAGGAGATGCAAGTGCTGAGGCAGATGGCCAGAGAGGGTTCCACCCACAGGGAGGCTGCTGCCAAAGTGCGACGTCGGCGTTCGCCCCATAGGAAAACTCCTAGGACATCCTCTGCCAAAGCCAGGGATACACCGCTACCCCATATCACGCACTCACCACCACAACCATCAGCAAGTGCCAACAACAAGCATTCTCAGAAAGACGCAAGAAACATTGACCCTGACGCGTGGCCAGCGCTGCCGTCAGTGACACCGCCAGTAGAGCCGCAGCATCGCCCGCTCAAAACTGCTTCAGAGCGAGTAAGTCATGAAAGTCAAGATAACGAAATAATAGACGTGATTAAGAACATCATGAAGACAATTCGAGTACTCCTGAATAATATTCAGACTCCGGCTGCCCACAGCGCTCTTCAAATATTGGACGCTTTGAATCCGGTGCTATCAAATCTAGAGAAGCACCATGGCTCTCTCTCTGCAGCCCTTCCGTGAACAAGTGAAAGAGGCATCAATTTTCCAATGGAATGCCCGAGGTCTTAAACCCCGCACTTCGGATTTTCGACCATATGTTTTCAAGAATCAGTTTCCTATTATCGTAATTTGTGAACCACGTCTTCACAATGCTATACGACTTTCTAAATACGAGGCTTTCAGATCTGCAACCCGTAACGAAACCAGTAAGGTCATTGTTTACATCAGGTGCGAACTCACATATATTGAGGATCCAGTAACACCGGACGACAGCAACCAATACGTGTGCCTGACAGTTAAGCGTAAGAACGTGAACTTCACGCTAGTGGCAGTATATATTTCACCTTCAGGCCGCTTCGACCCAGCAAGATTAAGCGCCATTATATCAGCGACACCTGGGCCATGGATTATTACCGGTGATTTTAACGCTCATCACCCCCTGTGGCGAAGCCAGAAGATAGACCGTCGGGGAAGAAATGTGTCCTCCTTTGCATCTGACCACCAACTATATTGTTTAAATGACGGCACTCCCACGTTTTTACGGGGTCTGACATATAGTAGCTGTCTCGACCTAACTTTTGTGTCAAGTAGCCTAAGTACCAAGGTGCAGTGGTTTGCGGACAATGAAACGCATGGCAGTGACCACATCCCCACCTATATAAAGATCAAGGGGCTAAGCAAGTCGCAAATCGCGCCCGCTTCACGGATAGACTGGTCAAAGTACAGATCATACACAGAGAAGCAATGCGAGAGAAACCAAGAAGGTTTTCTTGAAAGCCTAGAGGGTATAATGAAGGCCGCTATCTAAGAGGCAACGTTTAATTGTGGACCTTTGCCAGATTTTTGCAAATATGAGGTGGAGTTGGAGCGACTTCGCGCAATCCGTCGTCGCGCCGAACGACGTTATAGGCGCACGAAATCCATCTACGACTTGAGGGAAGCGAGACGTCTACAAAAGAAAATTCAACGTCGAATCAATGCACTACAGTCGCTACGATGGAAGTCACTATGCGAGTCGCTCGATCCCCACAAACCTCTTTCGCAATTATGGAGAATAATCCGCGGCCTACGAACATTGCCACAACAGCATCGTCCGTTCAAATGCCTTGCTCTCCACCAAGGCCGGCGGGAAATCGATGTAGCGGAAGACTTCTGTGCCAGGGTTGCAAAAAAGAGGTCCGGAATCAACATGAGTAACCTACGAAACGCGCCGGTGTCCAGAGACCCTCGGATGGACAATATGTTTTCTCTAGAGGAGCTTCAGGCAGCATTGGCAGCATGCACGCGCTCGTCATCGCCTGGACCCGATGGAGTCACTTACATGGCCCTTGCTAACCTAGGACGAACAGCTCGGCGTGCCCTTCTAGCTGTATACAATGACTCGTGGAGCAACGGTTTGGTTCCTCCTTCGTGGAAGTGCAGCCGTCTTGTGCCCCTACTCAAAACAGGCAAATCGCCTCTGGACATGGCCTCCTATCGCCCCATCGCGCTTGCCTGCTGTTTTGGAAAGGTGATGGAGAGAATGGTGCTGACTCGCCTGGAGTGGTACTTGGAACATAACAATATATACCCCGATGCTTTGACCGGCTTCCGACGTGGACGGTCTTCCATAGACAATGTTGTTGATCTTGTCACGTCTGTACAACAGCAGAAAAGCCTAAAGAGATTATCAGTGGCACTTTTCTTGGATATTAAGGCTGCATACGACAATGTACTACATGAAACCATCCTGGACGCCTTGGGCAGCATTGGATGGGGAGGCCGCGTTTAACAATGGATCTACAGCTATTTGAAGGACAGAACCTTCTTCGTTCAGACAGAAGATGGCACAACAAGGCAACATCATATTTATCGCGGCGTACCTCAAGGTGGGGTCCTAAGCCCCATACTTTTCAACCTTGCGCTCATCGACCTCGTTGACGTCCTGCCACACTCCGTACATCTGTCGGTATACGCGGACGACATCTGCATCTGGGCATGAGGGGTCACGCGTCTACACGTACGAGCCAGGCTTCAGACAGCGGCTACACTGACGTCAAATACCTTCAAGGACGAGTACTGGAGCTGTCATCTGAGAAATGCTCACTGGTTGCGTTCACGCGCAAGACGATGATGCCATACCGCATCAGAATTAACGGACACACAATCAGCTATCAAAAGACTCACCGTTTCCTGGGAGTAATAATAGATCGTGATTTGTCTTGGAGCTCTCATATCGCTTACATGAAGAAGAAACTGACCATGATGACCCACGTCCTAAGCTTTCTTGCGGGAAAATCATGGGGTGCATCGGTACGAGCCATGCTTCAAATGTATGCTGCACTTTTTCTTGGCTTCATGCGCTACAGCCTACCTGTGCCTTGCAAGGCCCGCATAACAAACGTACACGTCCTCCAGTCATTACAAGCTCAAGCTCTGAGAATATGCCTCGGCCTGCCGAAATGCGCATCCTCAGCAGCGACTGTCGCAATCGCTCATGAACACCCTATCACAACCTACATTCGTGTCGATGCTTTAAGAGCGCACATAAGACATGCCACCCGGATTCAATCGCATCACCTCGCCTCCCTTCCAACTTCCAGGCCACGCTCTGCGTTCTGCTCTATTATTGCCCCACATCGCACGGTGATTCCCACGAACTTCACGCACGCAGCAAGACCGTCGTTGCCATTGTGGTGTCTACATCCACTGCAAGCCCTGATAACCATCCCCGGAATGCAAAAGAAGAAAAATTTGTCAAATTTGGCCCTAAAACAAACAACATTACTGTTTCTGCATGAGAAACACAGTGGACGCATTCACATTTACACGGATGGGTCGGTCACTTCAACAAGTTCAACAGGCGCAGTGGTAATTCCGGAGAAATCCATCACGATAAAGTTCAGGACCTCGCATCTGACATCATCCACGGCGGCAGAACTCGCCGCCATTCGCGCCGCCCTGGAGTTCCTAGTTGAAGAACCGCAACAGACATGGTCAATATTCTCCGACTCCAAAGCAGCTCTCCAGGGCATTGCCTCGCCATATCGTCATGGACCAAACGAACAGCTAATTGCTGAAATACGACTGCTTCATCACCGGGCTATAGAGAAACAACATGACATAGCGTATCAATGGATACCAGGCCACTGCAGCATTGATGGAAACGACCGTGCAGATGAAGCAGCCTGAACTGCTCATGATGATGCCCCTTGTGTAGCTATACCATTATCAAGAACGGACGCCGCTGCAAGGCTTCGATCACTTGCACGAGAACTGACACTCGCTCAGTGGAATTCACCGGCATTCACCAACGTCCGCCTCCATAATTTGGACCCACACCTACAGCTCCGTCTTCCATCAGGAATAACCAGAGCAGAGGAGATACTTTTGTGCCGTCTGTGGATTGGGGTGGCCTTTACGAATGCTTATTCGTTTCGAATCGGAATGGCCAGCAGCCCAAAATGTGACAACTGTGGCTGCGCAGAGACTTTCTCCCATCTTCTCTGCGAGTGTCCTCGCTTCAGCGTGCCAAGAAAAGAACTGTCGAAAGATTAAGATAGAATAGACAATCGCCAATTGTCGGAAGAAAGGGTATTAGGACACTGGCCGAGACCGTCCTCTGCACGCAAGGCATTGAGAGCGTTGTTGCGCTTTCTGCGTGCAAGTGGTCTTAGAGACAGACTGTAAACAGCGTCGTGGATTGTCTGATGACCTTCTCTCTCCTTTTTTTTACAACGTCTCTTTTCTCTCATCCTTTATCCCCCTTACCCCCTTCCCCAGTACAGGGTAGCCAGCCGGTCAGAGAACTGGCTAACCTCCCTGTCTTTCCTCATTTATTCCTCCTCCTCCTCCTCCTTCGCCTCAATTAAAAATGCCGCAGCAGTCAGGATTCAATCCCGCGACTTGCGGTTCAGCAGCCGAGTACCTTAGCCACTAGACCACTGCGGCGGGGCCACGGCCGCAGTCGCCACTGATCAGGACGATTCGTTACGTAAGGGCAGGGCTGCATTGTCAAGTGTGAGCCAGAATACGAAATTGAGACACAACAGTTGGGTATCGAGAACGCCTAATAACAAACCAGTGGAGAGTTAAACCTCCAGTTAAGACGTCTATAACCTGCATTTATTGTGCACCGTGATTCTTTATTTGGGAGGCAGATGAAGCAATCGTCCCGCAGGTGCGAACGAGACAAAAAAAGCAGAAAGTTCTCTGATCTTCGTCGCTCTTGCTTATATTAGCTTGCGCGCGTGTGCATGTGCATGTGCGTGTGCGCATGTGCGTGCGTGTGCGTGTGCGTGTGCGTGCGTGTGTGTGTGTTTGTGTGCGTGCGTGTGTGTGTGTGTGTGTGTGTGTGTGTGCGCGCGCGTGTGTGTTTTGTGCCGGTGCTCAAAGGATCGTGATGGGCCACGAGTGTTTTGGAGAGGACGCAAGAACTCACGAAAGGCCTTTACGTGGCCTAAATAAGACGTTTCGGCGTGGCTGCAAATTCACCGCGGCATTCGAGCCGCAGAAGGCGTGAACACAGATGTGTTGTGCGTCGCATAAATCACCGATGTGGCGCGCGAACAGGAACTGAGTAAGAGAGCGAGAAGAGGAATAACAAAAAAAAAACGCACGTTGCTTCTTCGCGTGGATTGATATTTCAGGCCGAGGTCCTGACAACGTCCGTGCCTTAGAATCGATTGTCCGCCAGCGCGCCCACCGATCGCGTGTAGAACACAACAAATAAATGTCCAGCCATGCACTGCTGCTCAAGGACAGGACGCCATACCATCGATTTGCCTCGCACGAAGAAAGCATGTCGCGAGAGGGAAACAGTAAAGAAACCAAAACTAGAAGAAAAAAATGAAGAATGAAAACTGGCATGTCTCAGAAATTTTAAATTCTGGTGCTTATTCCACGGCCTAGAAAACAAAAACCGCTGACGCACTGTAAACACTCTGGACGCGCGCACTTCAGTGGCTATGCAAAGTGCTGCCTCTTCAAGGCAAGGGCACCCGGCTCAATGCGAGCTGACTAAACCGTCTTTTCTGTCGTACACCAAGCGCTGTTTCTTTGGGCTGTGGACGTCGAGGGGACGGCCAACGAAGTGGCCTTCGCGCTATGTTTGGAAAACCTGTCCTTCAAAATTTGGCGACATCGCCGATTGGACGTGGGGAGCTTATAGCGTTTGATAACTGCATGCACATGCCTTACGAACAAGTGGGGCGAGATAAATAACATTGTTAGTCCGTACAGTGGCATTTGTGGTTATACTAGTGTGCAAGACTTCTACAGCTGCTTACGCCAGTGTTTGTACTATCCTGACGGTTCGTTTCTTAGAAAGAAATAAAGAGGAAAGGAGAAAAGAAAAGAAAAAGAAAATAAGAGAAAGAAAAGAAAAAAAGAAATAGAGAAAAAAGAAAGAAAAGAAAAAAAAAAGGAAAGAAAGAGAGAGAGAAAGAAAGAAAGAAAGAAATGATTGGATTTGTATAAATAAACACACAACAATAACGAGAAAATAGGGGTCGAGAAGGCTGTAATTCCCTAGAGGCTCACAGCGTCTGCTTACGCTTTCAGAAGGTGGGAAGACAGTAAAAGGAAGAGAGATAGAAAAGTAAAGAAAGAAAACGACCGAGACTAAGAAAAAACTAAAACAACAAAAAACATGACAAGATTGTTTCTTCACGAAAATAAGCTGAACTCGATCGTCGCGTCGAGAAGCACGCTCTTGGGAAGAAATAAATGTCAGGGCTCGCACGCTCAAAATTTAAGTAGTTTATATACCCATATGCAGCAATTTACTACTATTTAACTAATGCGTGACACTACCATATGAGATGATGAAGAGTATCAAATGAGTCACAAGGCATACAGAGAAATGGAAAGATGATGATGGTATGAGAGGTTTAGGGTCCCAAAACCACCATCTGATTATGAGAGACGCCGTAGAGGAGGGATCCGCAAATGACTACCTGGGTTTCTTAACGTGCACCCTTATTTGAGCACACGGGCCCACAGCGTTTTCACCTCCATCTAAAATGCAGCTTCCGCATCCGCGATTCGATCCCACAGCCGAGTACCTTTAGCCACTAGACCACCGCGGCAAGGCAGAGAAATAGAAAGAAACGCCGACAGTGCACCAACTATATTTTATGCTATTTCCTGTTCCTTTTCAAGCGGTTGTAGCCTGGATGGTAATGCAAGGCCGTTCGTCATCCATGATAAAGTCAAGAACCATTCTCGAATAATTTGGTTACCACCAAGGTCAGAGCGCTATAAAAATAGCACACCGTACTGTTCGCTTTTGTATCCCTTCCCGCTGCACGTGTTCGCCGGCGGACGTTCCTGGCGTCCTTGATGACATAAGCGTTCGCACATAAACACAGGGCTTACTCGAGCCGATCTTCAATGACGAACTAGAAGACTTGACGTTCCTTGCGAAGGCGATGGTGTGGGCGCTGTTTTAGGAGGTTCTGTTGCCTCAGTAGATGAGCGTTGTCCCCAACACATGAAATTTCTCGGCAGTCGTGCCCGTCAAGGTCACCAACTGTACCGCAGCGATCAGCTTCTTCATTTCGAGCAGTGCCCGAACACGAAGGCGTCTGTTGGGCATTGACAGACACAAGACGAGACATAGCTTTTACGCGCAGTTTTGAGATGCTGTGTATTACGTCCAGCGCCCTTATTTCTTGTAAATGTAATGCGGGCAGTGCAGGAATCTTTGACGAGGACGACCTTCAAAGTTGGGAATCGTCGCACGTACTCGAGGGAAACAACTCCTGCTCGTTACGCAGTCGCTGATGAGCATAGTTGAGGTATTGTAAACACCGGTTTAATTTCAGTAGAAGTGCAAGAGAAGGTGTATACGTATCAGCCGTCGTTATGTACATTTGGTGTTGATGACAACACCTGCTCACCCATTGTACAAACTCTTTGAATTGACGTAGAAGCTGCCAGACACTTCGACTTCCCCTATTTGGAACGCCGGTACTTATCTCAATCGGTTTACCCCGAGAAACTTTGGTATCTTTCTCACACTATGAAACCTCCACTCCACGTCCCCAAGAAAGTTCAAAACTGCATCAGTTCACTTTTTTTTTGGTCTGGTGGCACAGAATTGTAATAGCATCTGGCGTTCACTCATCCACAAGATAAAGGTGACTTTGCATTCCCCGACGTTTTTTTCACGGCTCCTATTTTGTGCCCCCAAACTTTATTGCGAATAATAGGCAGTGATGACATCCACACTCAGACACTAGCTCGCTACCATCTGGGGCCATATTATGTTTCTTCTTACCGGATAGTCAAACTAACTTCATCCCCCAATCAAGTGTATTACCATCTTTGTGAAGAGTCCTTCTGGCACTTCACCGACATTTGGAGGCTCACAACTGGAGTGCTCAGAACTACGGGCCCCCGAATCTAAAATGGTGGACACAATGGCCACGCTCCTGCGGCTCTTGCAGACCCAGCATCGTTAATCTACTATAAACCGTCCATGGAAACGAATAGCTGCAGCTTTGTTTCAGGCGATCTCCGTGACTCTCTCTGTCGGCTAGGCTGGGGCTTACTCCCCACTCGAGATCGGTTGTAACAACGGCAGGTGGTATACGTACCTCCACTTGTCCCAACTGCGTCATGGTTTAGACAAGTCCAGATGCAACGATTGAATGTCTGGTGCGGTCCGTGCTGGTTTTTGAAGACAGGGAGGGCGAAAACGTGTGTCCAGAGGCCAGCCTCCACGTGGGCACTTCTAGGTTTTTTTAATAGTTGCCGGGCTGTGCAGCCTTTGGCGAAAGCAATGCGAGGCCGTGAATGGGCATTGCTGCGAACGTGCCTTGTGGCTGATTCTGAGGTGAATGAGGTGAGAGATTCTCACGTTCACCTGTGAGAAGTTTTTTGTTTTGTTTTCGGGGAGCACGGGTTGTTTTGTTGCAGCATTGGTTGTCCCCTTTAGTAAATATAGACTACAAAAAGAGAAAAACTCATTTTTTGACCAGCGTGATGTAATTAGCTCCCGTCGATTATTTGTTCATGCTTCGTTTGTAATGAAATGTCTCTGATTGCATCTATTTTATCGTTGTACGATTGTATTCATTGCGTTATGACATCCCATTGTGTTCTTTTGTACATGCATGCCACATCTGCCATGTACTTTGGAGTAATGATTTGTTCACTATATTATAGTCATATTTGTCATGGCACGCAGATGTGCTGATGTCTGTGTGCCCCTTATCAATAGATTGTTATGAAATTTTTGTTTTGTACATAGTGTAAATAAAAAGTTTAACAGTATCTCTGCTTTGCCGTGTCACAGGGAGTGCTGCTTACAACACTCACATAGTACAGTACGCCGTACTGTAAATTGTCTACTATTTGTTTTAAACAATTTAGTAAAATAATGGGGTTTAACTTCCCAAAAGCACTAAATGTTGATAAGAGATGCCATAGTGGAGGGCTCTGGAAATTTCAACCTTGCGAAGTTCATTAACGTGCACCTAAATCTAACCACATGGGCATGAAGCATTTTTGCCTTCATCGAGAACACGGCCGCCGCAGTCGGGATTTCATCGTGTGACCTGCGCGCCAAAAGCCGAGTGCCTTAGCCACAAGACAACCATGGCGTGGACGGGATACAATTTGCAAAAGGAAGAACTGAGGCGTAGCTGGCAATCAGCAACTGTGCATTCAGTGGGCCTGCTAGAACAGTTCGAAACTGCCAATATTACGCGCACAAACAATCCTTCCTTTCCGGCAAGGTTGCATTTAACGGACACTGGACGCAAATTCTCTATCACGTTCTCCTCTTGAATGCGAATATCAAGCAATCTCTAACTTTTCTTGGTCAGCAGAACGTGATGTTATTAGAAATACTTTAACGCTCTACTAATATATGTAAAAAATAACCTATCAGGGATCAGCCTTGAATATCACCAAGATATCGGGGACATTCGCTACGACTCATCTTCCCGCACGCGACTTTCACGGCATGTCAATTGAAGAAAAATATGCAAAGAAGAAAAGAACGATAAAAGAAAACTTCGACAAATAATCTTGATAAGGTCCCTAGAGGAGCATGGCAGAACGTGCCTCATTATGTGTTTGTGAATATTAGTTCTGCATGTTACAGTTAACACGTCGTACTTACTGGCTCAACGAAGAGCTCTCATTAGGCTTTATGCCTGAACAAATGTTCACTGCATTCCATTTGACGACGTGACACAGATATCACAGTGCTCATCTGGTATACTTACATGTCACAAACCGTGAATAAGAATGTGTGTGGCGGTTGCAATCACTTTTACAAGAAAACCACCACTGACCGAACACTTCACGTCGTCAGGGAACTACTGGACTACGCGAAAATGATGCCACTAGACATTGCCGCTCCTATTCGAATCAAAACAACTCACAACTCTTTCTGCGACAATTATGGTAACGGTTAGACATTACAGCACATCGTCTGTGACTTTACTCGCTATAATGCACAAATAAAAACATTAGCAGCCACTCCAGCTTGCATAGATTTGTGACCACAGGTGGCAGAAACAGTCTTAAAGGTCATCGCGGGTGAAGGAGATGAAGGCAGTTTTCAACTTTTAAAGGCAACAAACTTGCACCAGCGGTTACACACTTATATAGCGTTATGTTAACTGTCAGATATGTGACATTGTGTGTGAATGCTCTCTCTTCTCTCTCCTTCTGCATCATTCAAACTTCCTCATCCCTTTTCCTAGTGTGGGGTAGCATACCGGTGCTTCTAAACTAGTTAACATTCTTGCCTATCCTTTCGCACTTCTACCATCCTTGCTTTGTTTTCAAAAAGACACAGCGTCCAACCCAAACGCCTATGCAGCTGCAACACTCTGCATGGGTGCGAGAAAATGAGAAACGCGTTTAAGCGGGCTGCATGTGCACCTTCATTGCAGCCCATCCGAAATTAGGCGCTCACTTAAAATCTCAGAACAGGGGCTTCCAGGGAGAAACATGCGGTACTACGCAGATCATTTAGGAGCAGCGATGGAAGAAGGTGGCTTTGCAATGCTGAAATCACACATTCGCGAGAATAGAGGAGGCTTTAGACGGTCAACACGGCAGCAATGTGGAGTGTTCAAGTAGCGACCCACAATGCACGGATTTTCGAAAGAGAAGTTCAAGAGCAGGAATAAAGCAAGGAAAAGCGTAAATGCGCATTCAATGAAAGCAACAGAAGTTGGTTTGCAAAGAACTCGCCGCCATGTTCTAGTTTGGAAAGTCGAGACTTTCTTGCTCGTGGTACAAGCACAGGTCTGGAAAATCTAAAAAGGAGAATAGGAAGGCTGGTCTTCCCAAGGCATTTTCACTTTTATTTTGAATTCTAAACAAAAAAGAACTCCTGTGAACCTTGTCAAGAACGTGCACGAAGCGATTGCGTTTTCTCCCTGCATTTTCTTTTCGTTGCTTAACTGTTTCTGGGAAGAGTTTGGTATGCAAAGAACTCGGGTTCCGTGTTTACAGTGCTACAAAAATAAACGCTGAAGCAAACATGCTAGGCATATTCCTATACCGATGAAGTAGCTGCTGTCGGTTTATGTGTATGAGCTATTTGGTTTGCAAAGTGCTTGTTGCGTGGCAGGCACGATTGAAACTGAACGGAAGTGTCGGCCTATAGCGCCGTTATTTTTACGAACACGCACGTTTTCCGGAGACTAAGTCTGACCAAAGAGTGGGATGGTGACAGTTGTTTAAAAAAGGAAACGCCGCTGCTCATTCATGTCTTGATGCACACAGGGAGCAGCCACGTTCATCACTGGAAACTACTACGCTCATCTATCTATCTATCTATCTATCTATCTATCTATCTATCTATCTATCTATCTATCTATCTATCTATCTATCTATCTATCTATCTATCTATCTATCTATCTATCTATCTATCTATCTATCTATCTATCTATCTATCTATCTATCTATCTATCTATCTATCTATCTATCTATACATCTATCTATCTATCTATCTATCTATCTATCTATCTATCTATCTATCTATCTATCTATCTATCTATCTATCTATTTATCTATCTATCTATCTATCTACCTGGACCCACCACGGTAGTTTAGTGGCTAAGGTACTCGGCGCTGCGGACCCGCAGGTTGTGGGATCAAATCCCGGGGTCGGCGGCTGCATTTTCGATGGAGGCGAAAAGGCTGTAGGCCTGTTTGCTCAGATTTGGGTGCACGTTAAAAAACCCCAGGTAGTCAAAATTTCCGGAGGCATCGGCTACGGCGCCTCACATAATTAAAATTAGGTTTAGGTATGTTAAACCCCACATATGAGTATTTATCTATCTGCTATTATCCCTACCTCATGAAATGCTGGGCAGCAGGTGATGCTGCATAATTATGTCTGCGAGGAAGCAAACATACAAGTATTAAAACAAACGTGCTATCACTAGCGCCATTGCGTGGAAAAAGATGGCTTGAACGGAAGCTTAATGTTCATAGCGAATAATTGCTCTCCGATTTTCACATTACATGCGTTGATGAGGAAACTAAGCAGGCTCCTCATTCTTAGCAGTGTCAGGCCGCACACTTGCATCTACCCAATGACGGAGGCTTACTTGGGTCATATTACGTTGAGAAAATATTCCACGACCACTGCGTGTGTTGCTTGCCTTATGTGAAGATTCTTTGAAAATGTGAAATGACGTTGTGTCCAAGCCAAGGTAGCGTTTTTATCGAAACATGTTTTTAAACAATTATTAGAAAGGCCTGCAATTCAAGTGGCCCGGAGTGCCCAAAGTTGGGTGAGTTGGTACCGGTTCATCTTCTAGCGAACTGCGCCGCAGACGGGACACAAAGAAGGAACAAAAAGAGACAGATGAGTGCAGACTCACCACTTATTTTATGTAACAGTGTCAAAGTTTCATTGTGTCCAGCCGTTAGAACGTATCACATTCAAAGCTTATCAGTCTACCGCGAAACACGCAACAAAATTTAGAAACAAATGCAGTCGGATGCACGTGGAATGTCACGAAAGTCAACAGTAGCGCGTAGAACGCATATTTGCATACTCGCTGTCCGACAGACTTACAGAACGTTCACTGACGCACCTTTGTGCCTCGCTCTTTATACGAAAAGCCTCTATTATTCTTCGACTTATGCGTCTGCTAACCCTGGAAATTACGAATGTTGACATACGAGAGTACGTTCTAGGGCTATCAGATACATATGCTGGAAATAACAGTCTTTTCATATTAATAGAAAGAGAGAAAAGTGCGTCAATGAACCTGTCGGACAAGGAGTATGCACATCTGCGTTCTACGTGCTACTGTTAAGTTGATGATAACTAGCAGACAATCAGACTAGCAGACAATCAAGGGAAGTATAAGGAATCTTATTAGTAGGTATTGTGAATAAGAATGAAAGTTGGAGGAAGAATAATAGTTTGCCGTTAGCAGAGAGTGAGCCTGCGACCTTCGATTAATGCGTCGGATGTTCTATATATACCAATCGAGCTACGCCGGCGGTCATCTTCCTTCCGCTTTATGGGTTTATACGTGTTCTTTTTTTTAACCTTGCAGTGTCGGTCAGCGCTGCTAGTAGCCATGACGCCGAGTGGTAAACACTGCTTTTTCTACCTGTTGGAGTAACGTATAGTACTATCAGCGTCAAATGAAACCCGAACAGCGGCCAGACTTGTCGACAGTATAGTGCGCGCCGTTCACTTATCAACGTTGACAGGCGCGCGAATGTTCGGTCGCTCTGCGCATATACGCGTGAATGTGGGTGGTGATACCTGGACGGCACACATTATACTATCGCGAAGGCTTGCCACTGTTCGTGTTTCATTTGACGCTGATAGTTCATGATATTGTTACGAGCTGGCCGCTGAACAATAACCACTCGCCGACCCGAAGGCATGCAGTTTGACATAACGAGACTCACGCTATGAATGAAGGTAACAAGTGAAAAAAATATAAGCACTCGTTTTTCTTTGTTAGACACAAAAATAACAACTAACAGACAATGATACCAATAAAAAGTACAAGGGTGTTATCAGTACTAATTTTCCTTTTGACTCACGTGGCCTTCTACGTGCACCTAATTTTTGTGCGTTGGTGTGGTGTGGTACACCGATAAGATTTGACTGTGACACGTTCCTTTTGTTCAAGGTAAGGTCGATTACGTCTTCAATAAATCACTTGCAAGTGTGCACTCGTCTTTCTATGTTCCTTCTGTTTGTCCCACCTGTGGCGCAGTTTGTTAAAAGATGGCTTGGATCACTCGGGTGGCCCGGGGCAGTTAGACAATCTGCAGGCTTTCAAATAAGTTTTACCGTCAGCACTTGCACCGCCACTATAATATGAACGGTAGTGTATATAGTTCTCTCTTACTGCTACGAATCTGCTTGGTGGTTAAGGCTGAGTAGTAAATGGCGTTCACAACAGCTTCTAGCCTAACATGAATAATTCCATTGACTTGACGCAGAAATGTAATCTGGGTCAGCCCTAGTTGATAAAGTGACATATTAAAGCAACTAAGCACACACAGGCAAGCACAACCTCGATGAACACAGAGAGCACTGATTCTATCGGACAAAAACATAGAGAGCACTTTGTGTGTTTGGTTGGTTGCCCTTGTTTTATGTGCTTACTGGTATTAACGCGACAACGTTAAAGAACAACTTTCACAGAAGTCTCCGCGTTGGCGTCGTCGGTTGTGAGCAAAAATACATCAACCCATGCGTGACCAAAAAGTTGAGAATGATGCAAATAAATAATTAACACAAATTTTGAGGTCTTAGTGGGTGCCGAACCCAGCTAGGCCGTTTGCAGGACAAGCAGGTGTTCTGCCACGCAGACATGCGTCTGCTTGTAAATATAAAAAAAAGAACTTCCTCTGATTGGTTTTACAGCTAAATCAGCGTTCATGATTTTGTGTCCTGCATACAGGCTGCGCCGCACAACATGTAACATTGCAGTAATATTGCGTCGCCCAAGCGTACATTGCCACCGGGAGTCAGAACAAGTGATTATCACACCGATTTCGTGGTTTAAAGCCAGCCACCTATTACAAAAAGCACACCCTTTACTGCGCGTAATCTCTTAGAACTCTTTTCGTCATAGTGTACCCGAGATATATCTGATAGTCTGCGGTTTTCAATTTCTTCAACATCAGCTATAGTTCGAGGTAGTCCCGACGGATCCGGAATGACTCGATCATTGAGTATCACGCCTACCCTGACCATTAGGAAGTAAAATTCTAGTTTCCAGAATTTTACGTGACGTCCGAATTGGCATAATTTGGTTCACACTGTTTACATTTCTCTAAATGACGTAAAAAGTTTTTCAGCTGCAAAGCAGTGAAACGGAAGATGATCGAAACTTCATTTATTGTGCTGTGTTTGTTATATAGCAAAACAAATGCGACTGATAGAATATAAGCAATGCGTGCAGTCTATAAGCTATCTTTAAGTCAATTTCACTTTTACTATCTGATTTAACGTTCGTGTGCATTGAGAAAAGCACCAGATATAGAGACAGCTCAGGCATCAAAGCGATACAGTCGGGGCTTGCGTGCTCGCACTGCCGTCCGCGTCTCACTCGTCACACAGCGATGCAGTCTAGACCAGGCTCGATCGCCAAGTGCTCGCAAGGTTTTATGTGGCATGCCGTTGATTTCGCATTCCGCTCGCGTCCGACGCTTCCTTCCTCATCCTCCTTCTTCTTCTATTTTTTCCCGCGCTATTCCCACGCGTCTTTCTCATTTCCTCTCACTACACGCTTCCTATTTCCCTCCCCTTTTCTATTATTTTGTTCTCCACTATCGACGGCGGCGAACTTTTTGCGCTACTTATTCGAAGAAGCTTCGTCATCTTTATTGTTTAGGAATTGTCTCGCACTTTACTTTCAACTCGTCGCACGCACACAACACGGGTAGAAGCTGCAGCGTATCCACACCAAAATCCCTAAATAAAAACACAAGAAAAAAATGAAGGAAAAACTTGAGAATATGAGATTTGTATGCTTCCTGGCAACGCTCACAGCAATACGGAAGTGTGACTCAGGTGAGCAGGATGCAATTGCATAGCCAGGAGTATAGACTTTCGAGTCTTTGGAGGTGAAGAGAATGCAGCGACGGCGTTCGGGGGACTTGGGGATTGAGAAAAGGGTTTACGGGGGTCTCACGGTATAGTTTCACAGGGTTGCCACTGAAATGAAGGCTCCGCGAGTGCGTTCAGCGTTGTACGCGTGAGCATTAAGACGGATATTTCACTCCTACTTTTCCTTTTTTTGTACTCCCTATTCACCCCCTTCTTTCCTTTAACTCCTGGCCTGTATTCGTGTTATGCGTGCTACAGCAACCGGATGAGTCTGGCTAGGCGCTGTTACGCCGGCGATGACACAGTGCATTCAAAGCGGCTGCTGGCTCGCTACCGAGCTCCTCGCATTGGGCAGCGCATTGAAGTTTCCGTGTTGCCGTGAGTGAGTGTGCGTCCGCACTTGGGATAGGCTTTCGAGAATACGGAGTGACCTTCGGAAGCGCGAGAGCAGCGTGCTGACGATTCAATTTAAGACAGGATTCGGGGAGAATTGAGAAGCATGAAGAAAGAGTTGGGTTGAAAAGAGGAAGTGAATTGTTGCGTCGCCTGGATGTACGTGTTTCGAAGAGCGCTTCGCGATATTCGCGCACTTTTGTTTCCTGAAACGGCAAATGTGTCCATGTGATTCTCTGTTGTATAGTCAAAGAAGGGCGAAACTGATGCCACATTATCTTCCATTCAAAATGAAAAGGCCAAACACGAAGGCAGTTTCTTGATATTCTGTTCCCCTACGAAACTAAATAAGCTAGTCTTGAATGCCGCCGTTGGATGTTCAAGTAAATAAACAATTCCTGGTTTTACGCTTTTTATCTTTTCCTGCTCGATTGCTAACTCAAAGGTCACAGGTTCGATACTAGCATGGGTGATCGTATTTCAACGGAGGTGAAGTGATAGTGGCTCGACTACTGTGCGGCATCAATGCTTTATTAAAGCACTAGGTGGTCACAATTTTGTAGCCCTCCGATGCGGTGAGTCTAATAATGGTATCGTGCTTTTAGCAATTGAAACCTGTCGCTATTACCATGTTATCTGCGCTAAACTGTATGTCCACAACCTTACACGCTGGCAAAGTTCGAAAACCTGAATAGTGTTTGCATGTTGTTTTCCTCGCTACATAAGGTTTATGCGCTGGTACTCAGTTCTATTTCCGAAGTAATTTCCGCAGTCATTTGGCTTTTCAGCGTGCCTGCTAGTGGACAGGTTGCCGACAAAGAAGACACGCGTGTAAACACACACAAAAGCCACCCGCATCTTCCCACGGGAGAACTCCAGTAAATGCGTCTCAGAGTGGTTGGGGTATCACGTGAATGTTGCGTGAATGGGCATGCTTTGAGAACGCCTATCGTTATTTCTTCCTTATCATTATAATTTATTGAATGAAGGAGAAGCGTTGCTGGTGCTCGGCGGTGCTCGACTACTGGTTCAAGGCTGCTTTCATCGCATCTACTTGAGTCAAGCAAAGCGTCAAAGAAAGCGAAGTAAGGACGTCCTGGACGTAATTACGAATGTGCGATACACTGCCTACATATACGGGGTGGCCAGTGATCGGTTGTGTAGTGCGAGAAGTTGGTTTTTACTAGCAGACGCTGCTTTCGTCGGCCTTGCGAGGCGAGAGAGGGGGTGAGGAAGCGACAGTTGGCACGAGACGTGAGACGCGAATATGCACAGTTGGGGTGTCAACGACACCGCCGACTTTCAATTTGCGACTCGGTGCGGCTATGAAATGCTCCGCATTGAAAAAAAAAAGAAATGAGAGGAACTGTTACGTGTCAGACCAAAATAAATTAGCCAACAAGTTTCTCACTTTGCAAATGCGACAACGCTGAAAACTCATTTTAGGCTCAAGCGCCCCGAACTTCTTGTTCAAACATTCGTGTCAGTCCCGTTCGTCGTACAAAGTCATTTGCACTCGGTGAACTCACCCACTAACAGTTTCGACCTTATTGGCTACTAACCGAGATTCGTGAGTACAAATTCACATTTCGAAGTCGCACACACAAAAAGTACTGCGGTTGGCAACACAGCGGAAAACTAAATATAACCCGCCATGCGCCAATCCTACGCGCCCAAGTTAGTGTTTGCTCTGGGGACGGCAACTTCCCCGCCCTGCGTGCGTCCGTTGTCCTGTGCTCGGTGCAGTCGCTGTTATCTGACCAGCTGCCGCTTCCCGAGCAATTAGTTCCGCTCTTTTATTCCAGTCATACACGCCACGCAGTGCGAGCCGGCTGCTCCCGCGATTGCGCTTCTCGAAGCAAATGCGGACTGGTGATGGTTGCATGTACTGGTGGAGGGGGACACGAAGCAAACGCGAGAGCGATTGGAGAAGTGAGAGTGGAGAACGAAGGGAGAAGGCGGAATACGGGGGTGCAACAGTCGCGGCGCCTGTCTGCGGACACGGGCTCGATCACGGACGCCCGAAAACAAGGCTCGAAGCAAAAACACGAAAGAAGCAGATGATGCGGACAAGCAAAGAGGATGGTGTCCCTGCAAGAACAAGCCGGGCGGCAGCGAATCTAAATCTAGCGAAGTAAGGGAAGATGAGGGAGAAAGGGGTTCGGAAGTGTGGCGGGAGGGAAATGAGCTCGATGCCTTCCTCGTGGCGCGGCACGAATAGGGAAAGGGGATGTGGGGCTAAGCAAAGCCAAGCTCCATGGTTGTTTTGCTTCTTTTGTATTCGATTACGTGCCGTGTCATAACCAGCTTCTCCAGCGCATCCCTTCGAGAGGCCGGGTCCTGGCGGACTGATTTATCAAGGGAGACCCAGAAGCGGCCGGCGCGGCAGATTCTTGGCATGTGCGGGAAGGGGCGGGCCACCTTAAGCGCCTCTCAGCCAAACATCGGGTATCGAGAGAAGGAGTCGGAGCCTCTAGCTGTACCATACACGCGGACACAGCGTGAACGTGAACATCGGCTAGCTCTCTGGCTGGCCCAATTCGGGATGAGAAAAGGCGAAAGAAATGGGGGCGCACGGAGCTTGGGCAGGAAAGGACGAGCGAATATAGAAGACTATCCCTGGCGAGGAGACACAACAGACAAGGGCAAAGATTCTGTTGCGACGTCTTTATTATTGCAGCGGAAAGAGACAGCATCACTGGGACTGGAGGTCCACCAGTCGGGGCGGCAGCCAATTGCACTCAGTATTCTTTTGGTTTCTCCCTATCTTCTAACGTTTTTTTTTTCTTTTTGTCGTTTTGTTTCTCTGGCTCTGCCTTATATCCAAATGTCACGACTTCCTGTCACTGCTTCTGTTTTGTTCTTGGCTTCTCCTTAGCTATGTGGAGTTGCTGCGGCAATTACCCCTGGCACTGCACGGCCCAAAGAGTATGTCTGTTATGCACGTATACGCAGCAGTTTTTTTTTTTTTGCGCGACGAGAGTGTCTGCAGAAATTGTTACCTTGGGCTTGCTGTTTGCTTTCTATAAAGAGTAAACAGCTTAGGTGCGGCACGTTTCCTGTGGTGTTCTTATTCTGGTAAGGATGTACTCTTTGGCTAATAAATATGCTAGAAAGTGTAAGAAAGTGTACAGAAATTAGAGATAACAAGCCGATAACGTTTGTCAAAACTTCAAAAATTGCACCTACCCTCTCCCTAATTTTTTCTGCATATAGGAGTAAGAATGTCGTCACACTGTTTCTTCAGTGATAAAATATGCAGTTCGATTTGCGCGAAGGCTTCCCATGAGAGTACGACGAAGCTTCTTTTAGAGATTGCATTAGAGACGTATAAACAACTAACACTCTTCCATGCAGTTTTCTAGATTGAGATACAAAACTGTATTGCCTGTCCTTTGTACGTTTCTAGCGTACCTGATTTGTTCGAAGAAAGGTAAAACTGGTTGTGTAAGAAAGTATTTTCAGAGACGTCAATAACATTTCAACATAACATTTTCTTGTTAGACGTACATTGACGATGATGACAAAATAGCCTTAATATACATGAACAGGGTAATGAGATGACGTGAAAAGAAATGTACATTTGATGTTTCACACAGACACAGTCACACAGAAGTACGGTCTCGATCAGCACAGTTTGTGTGCCTCCGCTCTGTCTTGGATGAAATTGATGCTGCTAGTGTCACGAGCTACACAGAAGCATTCAGGGACATTACCACGAATATAAATTGTGTCAACAAGTCATACTTGAGAGGCACACAAGTTTACGACGGCTTTTTTTGTAATCTTCTTTACGTCACCATATATACGTCTGGTACGCAAAAACATATTGTCGATTCATTCTCATTCATCTTACTAAACACCGGCTCGATTAACAAAAACGACATTTGAAACAACTGTTGACAGTAATCAGCATTCCTAGGAGAAACATGCAAGCCACTGCGTCCTGAAACAATGTCTCGTCCTCGATACACGGACAACAAACTCAGCGATGGCGCTTTCGTGAAAGGAAAATCTTGTTGCGCGTACGCGAATGGAGCGCGGTGGTCTGGAGATGATGTGGCGCTGAGGGCCGCAAAACTCTTCCCGCTGTACTTCTTCCTGCGTATGCTACCCGTCTGGCCACGGTGCACAGCGTTCTCTCCATCCGGTTTGCCTTGACTGGTTTACGCTTTGGTGGCGGCCAGCGTACGCTCCGTTCCACTGGTGCTTCGTTACATCCTTCCTTTGCTCTCTTTTTCCCTGACGCAACTATCTGCACGCTGCTCCTTCTCCTCCGAGCCAATAGATGCCGGCAACCTACGCGCGTCGGCGGGAGCCTCTATCGCGTCCCCGTTCCTGTCGGCAACCGGCGCGGCTTGATTAATTCCGTTCGGATTAGGGACCCAAGCAGGCTGGCCCTAATCTAAGTTACTGAGGCGCGAGGCTCAGCAACAATTAATGGAGGCTCGGACCAATCAATTCCGGATCCTCGGTGAAAGGAAAAGACGGGAGGGATACGACGTGTGGGCCCTCAAGATCTTCTACGGAGGCAAAGCAGGCAAAATGAAGGGCTGTCGTTTCTCGGTGTGCGCGTGTTTTGCGTGTGTTGCTATAAGCCGTACACGGGGTGCCTCTCTCGATAGCAACCGCGTTTTCGCAACATGCAATGGCGCCGATAGTGGCATCCCACGCCTACGCTTTCGAAGGATTTCTTTCCGCATTTTTGCCTTACTTTCACTTTCTGTCTTCTTTTTAATTTAACGCATATCGATTCCTCGTTTCTCTGTTGACAGCTTATCTGCCGGATTAACGCTCGCGTGTTCATGGTTCGCGAGCGAGCCCTGTAGCAACGATGTAACGAGCTGCGCAAGATTGGGGGCGGCGTCTCATTAGAATCTACGTTGGCGATGAACTCAAAGGACGCAGGCGTGAACATGCAGTGTGTAACCTATACCGTTGCGAAAAACGATGTTGTAACGGTATGGGGCGCTCTTATTCGAAGCAATACCTAAGCCACATGTGAACAGTGCCTTATAATACAACTCCCATAATAGGCGGAGAGCTTATTGCCGGTAGTTAGTGGGATTTTTTATATGCTCTACTACATAGCTTGCTACACTGTTATTAAGACCTACCGATTGCGTTGCCGTTTAATACTTTTGTGCACATGATATGAAGAATAGATAGAAGGAAAACAAACTTTTATCTGGTTATAGCTTCTAGAACGAGACCAAATGAACTTTTCAATAGTCAGATTTAGTTGCCGGTCTTCATCAGCCATACGGACGCAGTATGCCAGCCACTCGCAATGGAAGGCTACGCCCCGACAGCTGCTGCGAACGCGCAGCTAATTCTGTCTATCGCAACTAAATCTGTCTAATACCGGTTCAACACGCAGGTGGAAAGGATGAATGAGAGAAAAACTGAGACCACGAACAGGAAAATGGTGATTGTACGTAAACTTTGAGGTGTGGCAAGTTGTACGCGTGCAATGACTCTTACTGCTTCACCTTATTGCTTGCGTTTCCCTTTCTTTACGCAAATTTAACCTCCATATACGACTATCTAATAAACAACGCTTCTTGAGATTTATCGTGTTTCTTTCGTGAAAATTGTGCTTGATGACTCAAACGATATCTTCCCTTCAATGCATAATGAATTATTCGACGTGGGAAAAATAAATCCTTATTTGGTTTGAAGTTTGGAAGTGAAATTCCTTTGTATTTCTGCAGCACCAAAGTTACTCTGTTTGGTCAACATCCACGCAAATTGGGATGGTGCGAGCGAAACTCCGTCATAGCAGCCATAGCGGCAGACGCTTCAAAAGAAATGAAGTGTAGCTGCACTCCCGCTTCCCAGAAATACCATAAGGAGGAGATACTAGGAGTGCATCGAATCTACGCAAAAAAAAACAACAACTTGCACCATGCTTGTCCCTAATCCATTTTCTCTCTAGTGCTCGTCACGCAAGCTTCATCGCCCCTACCCTCTACTTTCACACACACAAAAAAATTCTCATTTGCGCATATGTACTCACGTGTGTTTGCTGTTTACTGTTTGCTATTTCGAAGTTCATTTCATCGTTCGCTCGGTGGCTCTTTTTTTTTCTTTTCTGGCGCTAATATGAGCTTATCACGCCTCGTGCCTCTTTTTGGGGGTCGCTTATCCGCCAAGAGCGTGGAAGCATCCGAGCAAAACCCGCATCTCCCACATCGGCCGTTCGAAGAAAGCAGTCACGCCCGAACGCGCATTTGCGGGACCCAGGCCAGAAGTGCAGGGAGGGCTATTGCAACCCGGGGCACAACACAAAAGCGCGCAGCCCCTAAATAACCTTGAGCGGAGGGAGAGGGGATCTGATGCACAAATAGAGGGAGACAAGGCTGTAGAGATTGATACACACGGGATTGCGGATGTTAAGATAAAATCTGCAGAGAAAAAAAAATGAAAGATACAGGAACCGTAGAAAAAAAAATAAACAGCAGCTACTCGCGGAAGTGCCGGTGGTTGTGAGCAGCGTGCTTTTTACACGCAGCGTTTACCACGGAGCGAAAATTCCTGACACGTGTTTGTGTGTCGGCTTGGAGCAGCAAGGAGCATATCGCCTTCGCAGACTTTTTCATGCGGCAGTGAACATTGTATGCTCTTCGTGCTCGTTGTTCACTTTTACGCCACGGTATTTCGTTGTTTTTTTTTGTTTGGCATTTTATCTTTCTATCCGCTCATCCGACTGTTCTCGGCTGGAAGAAACACTTTTTCCTTCACTTTGGAATCTCGCGAAAACTCTGTCATGACCCGTCTGCGAGCTTGACGCTCGTGGAAAATAACCTGCTCCGAAAAAAGAAAGAGCGAGCCAGAGAGGTAGATAGATGGTAGCAGCTTCCAACTCCTAGAACAGAAACGGAAGCCGTATAGAAGGCACGCGTACCGTGGCTTATGTTGTTCCTGATAGTTTTTTACCGGGCGAAGTTGTCACAAAAAGGAACATTAAAAAGAAAAAAAAAACACGGAGAAACCGAGGTGTTGCACTGGTGGACCCTGAAACCTTGCGTAAAAATTTTAACCGTGATGCAGGACAGCTTCTTCGCACGTCTGTTCGATAATTGTTCGCTTTTTTTTTTCGCATCATGACACCACAAAATCGTGGCGCAAGCATCGCTTTGAGGCGGCAAAGGCGCGGACGACTGGGCTTCTATTTTACCGCGCGGCGTAATTCGTTCAGAAGCTGTCAGTGGCAGTTTCTTTCCAATCTCCAGACTGACAGGAGCGTAAGCACACCCTCCCACCCTCTCCCGATCTTTTCTTTCGGCATGGATGGCTTGCTGTCTTCCCTTCATATCAGCTCCCTCTAAACGCCTCCCCACTATCCCCTCCCTCAACAAACTCCCTCGCTTTTATTTGTCCCTCCCGCATGCTTCTCAGTGCACGCTGGAACGGCAAGTAACTGTAACACAAACGCATAACACAAAAATATAGCAGAGAAAAATGCTAGCGTGAACACACATAGCGTCAGCGACCCGATGCAAGGGATTGCGACACTTCTATGTTGGTGCTGTCAGGAAGGAAACCTTAATGAGAGTTCGATACGACAAACTTCTCTTTGTGGTGTGCGGTAATTTGGACACAGTATGAATAGGCGAACATACGAGGCGATGAGATCATCGGGGCAAAGACATGTTTTGATTCGAGGGTACAGTGCAGCTCGGGGTGCATGCGAAAAAGACTGAAACGGCATAGCAATCAAGTGAGAATAGGAAATTATAACAAACAGACTATAAGAACTAAAAGCTGAAAAGATGATGGTGGGAATATTCAGAAACATGAACAAAAAATGACAGATCCAACGTAGACGCAAACTGGTGGCCTGTGCCCGGTTGAGCTTTGGGTGATGGGGGAAAGGCTCGGCGTCTGAGCTAAAAGTTCCTAACCAGATCATTGTAGGTTGTGAGACACTCACCTGCCCGCTTTCACCTCATATTCCCGGACGTGTAGACCGCCTCCCACTGCCGGTGCTGCGGAGCTCACCCGGCTATGCTTCCGCACATGTTGTAGGATTGCCCGGCACAGTACAAACACACTAACGCCACGACCGTTTCGTCGAAGATCCATGAGGCTCTGCAGAGCCCCGCTCTTTACGACCAAACCTGGGCGACCCAGCATGCCCGTGAGGCAGCGTCAAGACAAGCCCTTGACGTCCCCTCATGGGAGGCTCAGGCCCGGACACCTGAACCTGCCGGTTTCTTATATAAAGTTTATTCCTCCTCCTACTCCCACGTACAGTGGCAATCGATGATATGCGAAGCACGAACTGGGAAGGTTGATAGGTCACATTAAAATGAACACAACGTTACGAGGCGGACGGAAATTATGCCGCACATGACTTCCATGCCATGATTATCTTGTTTGGATGTGTCATTTACCTTCTTGGTCAGTCATGTCACGCGACACCAAATTTGGTATATGTTGAGCTAGCGAAATGGTCGCGAGCACGCTATAAGCGTGCAGTGATATTTTACATGACACGCATATCCTGATTATCATGATTGAACGAGTCATTTACCTGCGTTTATTTGATTTATACGTGGAGTTTAACGTCCCAGAACCAACATATGATTATGAAAGACGCCGTGGTGGAGGGCTCCGGAAATTTTGACCACCTGGAGTTCTTTACGTGCGCCGAAATCTGAGCACACAGGCCTACAACATTTCCGCCTCCATCGAAAATGCAGCCGCCAAAGCCGGGATTTGATCCAGCAACCTGCGGGTCAGCAGCCGAGTACCTTAGCCACTAGACCACCGCGGTGGCGCCATTTACTTTCGTCGTCCATTAACGTGACGTAATAATAAATTTGGTATATGTGAAGCAAGCGAAACGGCCGCGAGCGCATCATGAGCGTGGTATGTTGCCATGTTTCTACATAACACGCATGTCATGATTATGATTTCTGGACATGTCATTTACGTTCGCCATCCCTTCGCGTCACGTAATACCGAATTCAGTACATGTGAAGCTAGCGAAACGGCCACAAGCACTTCATCAGCTTTGCATGTAGTCATGTTATTACATGACACGCACCTCATGATTATCATGTGTGTACGTGTAATTTACCTTCGTCGTCTGTTCACGTCACGTAATACCAAAATTGGTATATGTGAAGCTCGCGAAACGGCCACGAACACACAATGAGTGTGGCTTGTAGTCATTGCTTACATACCATGCATAAAAAGGTTTCCAAGCTAAGGTCTGTGACTTGTGTTCGCCATGCAGTGATGACATACTATACCAGTTTTGCAACATGTGATGTCAACGAAACCACCGCATGAGCAGCAAAATCATGCAATGTAGATCATTAGCTTCATGGCATACATGTCATGATTTTATGCTCGTCATACAGTCATGTTATACCGTACCAATTTTGGTATCGATACTATTATCGAAACACTCAGGAGAGTGAAAAGTCGTAGGCGGAAAGATTAGATAGATAGATAGATAGATAGATTGATAGATAGATAGATAGATAGATAGATAGATAGATAGATAGATAGATAGATAGATAGATAGATAGATAGATAGATAGATAGATAGATAGATAGATAGATAGGAAGTCAACGAAGTTCGTTGAAAAATACTTCGCATTCAAAAAGCAAAGTACGAATGAGCATCGGTAGATGGGATACTGTAGATCCGTACAGTTTCTAGTTGATGCTTACGTTACGTTCCTATTTTTTCGCATTGTTAAAACCCGGTGTTCCGTCATAGTGTATGTACTATGTCGGTACAAGACGTGAAATTTTCCGTCGTCAGAGCAAAACGCGGTGAAAAACGATGCGCAAGGCGCGCGGACAAGGCAAACATACATATGCCCCGCATGTTCTCATTGACAGATAAATCTGCGGAGGGGCCCAGTGCGACAGACGTGTTTGCGAACCGCTGGGGAGCCCTGTTTCATTGCGGGGTCAGGAAGAGCAAGCATTGGGATGCGTCGGGTGCTTCAAAGAAACGCACATACAGGCAATATGAAAGCAAAAGCTTGAAGGAGAAAAATATAGCCCTCACCAAAAGGATCCCGGAAGGAAGAACGTCATTGAACACTATGTCCAACCTTCAACAGGGTCTGCATACGTTTTTGTTGTACATGTATCTTATTTACATTGAAAAAGCTACGCGCACATTGGTTTTGCAAACATTGAAGTACAAATTCTTCTTGCATGGCTTTCTCGACACAACGCAGCCACCAAGGCTTATACGTTCCGTGCACGTTGGTATGGTTAATTTAGAGGTCAAGTTCGTTTCGGAACAGCAAATTCTACATTATGGCAGCACCTCGGCTACACAAAGACGACGCCGTAGCTGCAGTATATAGCTACAGGCTGATCATTGCCACCTTTTCAGCTATAGAGTAGAATGAAGTATGCATAAAAAGCACGAGAAGAATTCAGTATGTCTCGTATTAAAGTACGGAACCACCAGTGGCACATACCCGAAATAGCGGTCCTTACGATTTTGACCTCCAAGGTGGTTCCGGTGAGAGATTTCTTCTGTGCGTTGTTGAACAATAAAAGATAGTGCTCAATGCACATGTTAATGGCTGCTAAGGGGGAATGAGAGACAGGAGCATTCGGCCTTTAGGTAACGCGCACGTTGCGATCCCCATTAGCAGCTAATGGCATGTACATTGAGCACGATCTGACAAGAAAGGGTTGGTATACGTTATACTCGCTGCGTGTAACCTCCTTGGTTTTAGAAAGGTTTAGCGAGCGTTGGGCCGCATAGCCATGAATACAGTGAACTAGTATATACCATGAACTCGAGGTGGGTAAAGGTGGGAAGTAAACCCGAAGCGCAAGCCGTTAGAAAGTGTGCATGCGCCACCTCCCGTTTAGTCCTTGAAATGTCCGCTGGATGACGGTGCTTCTATATGGAGAATATATGATGAAAAGATGCGAGATGGTGGTACTTGGAGTGCTGAATAGATGGACGAACGGACACACAGACAGATGCATGGATGGACGCATGAACGGACGCAGGCGCGGATGCATGGACGAACGCAGGGACGGACGCACGAACAGACGCATGCACGGACGGGTGGATGGACGCATGGACGGTTACACAGACGCACGCAGGAACGGACGGAAGCAAGAACGAATGGACGGACGAATGCTTCGCCGCACTCCCGATCATTCACTCCGTGGATATGCTGCCATTTTTTGTGATCGCTTTGTGAGTGAACGCAACATTTTAATGCGAAGCGTTTCTTAGCGAACTTTGGCGACTTTGAGCTTATCTATCTATCTATCTATCTATCTATCTATCTATCTATCTATCTATCTATCTATCTATCCGCCTATGGCTTTTAGCTCTCCTGGCCGTTTGGATAATGGCATTGATACCAAACTTCGTACGGCGTAACAAAACTCTATGACGAGCATATCTGATTAGTCATAATATGAAAATCAGGACATGTATGCCATGCATGTCATGATATACATTTCATGGTCTTGCTACTCTTGCGGTGGTTTCCTTCCCATGCCATCTTGCAAAACTGGTATGGTATGACCAGACAGCATGGCAAACACAAGCAACAGACCCTAACATGAAAATTATGATGTGCGTGTCATGTAACAACTTGACTGCATACCACGCTCATGATGCGCTCACGGCCATTTCGCTAGCGTCACGTACAAAATTTGGTATTATGGTAGTGAATGGATGACGAACTTATCTGACTGGTGCAAACATGATGATCACGAGATGCATGTCATGCAACAACATGACTACATGCCACGCTAATGAGGTGCTGGTGGCCGTTTCGCTAGCTTCACTCATACGACAGTTGGTATTACGGGACGTGAATGGCTGACGGAGGTATGAGGTTAGTGGAAACATGATAAGCATGAGATGCGTGTCATGTAACAACAAGACTACATGCTTCGCTAATGATGCGCTCGCGGCCGTTTCGCTAGCTTCACATGTACCAAACTTGGTATTACGTGACGCTAACAGACGACATAGGCTAATGACATATCCAAACATGATAATCACGACATGCGTGTCATGTAACAACATGATTACATGCCACGCTCATGATGCGCTCGCAGCCGTTTCGCTAACTTCAAATATGCCAAATTTGGTATTATGTGACGTCAATGGATGATGAAGCTATGTGACTGATGGAAACATAAAAATTATGAGATGCATGTCATGTGAGACCATAACTACGTGCCACAGTCAAGGCGCCAATACATTTCGACGTGACGCGGTGCGCGTGCTCGCCGGCGTTCATATTGTCGCGTCACGCTGGCGTTGCCACGCCAGGCGCCGGTCCTGCCATATACCCGCAGCGCGCGCCGCACTGGGTTGCTTCAGGGCGTCCGGCGTCCCTCCATCACGAAAAGAGGCAGACGCAGTGCTGTCTGGGTAACGCATGAGCGCGAGATGTAGCATGTCACATTTCGCGCTGGTTGCCATCGGACCACGCAGATGGACGCTGGTCGCGCCTGGCGTGAGACTATAGAGTTCTCGCTTTTTGCGAACGTATAGCATCGCTATGCCCAGCGTGCGCACGCGTCAACATCACATTGGAACATATTGGATCCTTCATGATGCACTCGTGGCCAATTCGCTAGCTGTCCATATACCAAATTCGTTGAAACGTGACGTCAACGTTTGACAAAGGTATATGACTGGTGCAAACATGGTAACCATGACACGCATGTCATGCAAGAACATGACAGCATACCACGCTTACAGCGTGCTCGCGACCGTTTCGCTAGTTTCACATAAACTAAATTTGGCAACACGTGACGTGAAAATATGACAAAGGTAAACGCCACATCCAAACATGATAATCATGACACGGAATTTGTGTAAGGCATAACTTACCTCCGCGTCGTAACGTTGTGGTGATTTTAAAGTGACATATCAACTTTCCTCATTCGTGCTTCGCATATTATCGATTCCTACTTTACGTAAAATCTGCCAGTTTTTCCCTCTGTGCTGAAAAAAAAACGATACCGCAACGGATCAATTTGACTGATTGATTGATTGATTTGTGGTGTTTAACGTCGCAAAACCACGATATGATTATGAGAGACGCTGCAGTGGAGGGCTCCAGAAATTTCGACCACTTGAGGTTCTTTAACGTTCACCCAAATCTAAGCACTAGGCTTACAACATTTACGCCTCCATCGAAAATACCGCCGGCGCAGCCGGGATTTGATCCCGCGACCTGCGCGTCAGCAGCCGAACACATAAGCCACTAGACCACCTCGGCGGGGCAATGGATCATTTCGATAAGATTCCTTGATCCTGGCGCTACCCGTCGTAGTCTTGCAAAAAAAATGTAGGCATAGTTTTTGTTCCTAAAAGCAACCAGGTTAAGCAATTGCTTATAGGCATGCAAAAGACAGGCGAGCATCTGCCCTGGCAGTACGTTAATCACTCCTCTTTCTTCCTTCTGATCCCTTCACCCCTTCCCCCCAGTGTAGGTAAGCAAACCAGACGCGCGCCTAGCTGACCTCCCTGCCATTCATTTCTGTTAATCCTGCTTAGGATATGTCTTGGTTTACCCCGCTGCGCATCGACAGGTGAAACAATTGCCATTGCACAGGACTACTCGATCATGACGCACATCACCATTGAAACAATGCGTACGTACCTCAGGCAACATGCTAGGAATCCTTCCCACCACTTGGCAACCCTCGCTACTGAGAGGCCCTGCACAAAATTTAGTGCAATTGTCTGTGCTCATCGTGCGTCGTTTACGTCAGGTTTTACGCCTGCTGAGAAACTGGTGTATCCTCCGTGGTGCCTGACACTTCCACAAGTACGTGTTTTAATTCCAGGAATACAGAAAAAATCAAATTTGCCTTCATCAGCCCTAAAACAATTGAGCTTGAGCTATCTGCATGAAATGTACAACAACCACGTGCACATATACACCGATGGTTCAACCACAGCGTCTGGTTCTGGTGGTGCGGTGGTGATTCCAGCTAGAGGAATCACTCTGCAAATCAAACTGTCACATGTCACTACGTCTACGGCGGCAGAACTTGCGGCTTTGATTGATTGATTGATATGTGGGGTTTAACGTCTCAAAACCACTACATGATTATGAGAGACGCCGTAGTGGAGGGTTCCGGAAATTTAGACCACCTGGGGTTCTTTAACGTGCACCCAAATCTGAGCACACGGGCCTACAACATTTCCGCCTCCATCGGAAATGCAGCCGCCGCAGCCGGGATTCGAACCCGCGCCCTGCGGGTCAGCAGCCGAGTACCTTAGCCACTAGACCACCGCGGCGGGGCAGAACTTGCGGCTTTGCGTGGCGCCCTAGAGTACATCAAATCCCAAAGACCGAGTAAATGGGCTGTGTTTTCCGACTCAAAACCAGCCCTACAGAGCATGCAGTCAGTCCTTCGACGAGGTTGCCATGAACAATTAACTTACGAAGTTGTCAAGCTTGTTCACCACGTCACAGAAACAGGCCACGAGGTCAAGTTTCAGTGGCTTCCTGGCCATTGTGGGATCAGTGGCAATGATTCCGCAGACAACGCGGCTCGCACATCGCACCAAGAAGAACACACCCTTCCGATTCCTTTGTCAAGGAGTGACGCTGCAAAGCAACTTCGTCACCTGGCACGTAGTCTGAGTCTGCAGGAGTGGAACACCCCAAGCATAAGACATACGAGACTATACCAAATAAACCCTCGACTGGAACTTCAACCACCATCCGGACTTCGTCGACGTGAAGCTTCACTTCTTTGTCGCCTTTCGTTGGGGGTTGCCTTCACAAAAGCATATAGAACCCTCATCGGATTGACTGACAATGCGGAATGCGACGTCTACTGCACCAAAGAAGACATCGACCATCTGATATGCCATTGCCCTCGATTTGCCTCTGAAAGACAGAAGCTTTCAGACGCATTGCGACAATTGGACGATCGGCCACTCTCTGTGCAGATGCTACTGGAACACCGTCATCACCTTTCGTCGGCTCAAAAAGCAGTCAAAGCTGTCTTGTGCTTTTTGAGGATTACAGGCCTACGTGACCACCTTTAACTTTTGTGTAGTGCCACCGCTGCATACGCGCCAGCCGATTAACTGACAATCCTCCTTTTTTTTGTTTTTTTTTCTCTCTCTCTCTTTCTCTTCTCTTTCCTCTCTCTCTCTCTCATCTTTATGCCCCCTTCCTATTCCCCCAGCGTAGGGTAGCAAAACGGGCATGTGCCTGGTTAACCTCCCTGCCTTCCCTCTTGTTGTTTATCCCCCCCCCCTCCTTTAGCCATAACTGTCCACAAAGAAAAAAATGGCAGTTCCCACGTACAATGGGAATCAATGATATGCGAAGCACGAATAATGAAATGTTGAGATGTCACTTTAAAATCAGCACAACGTTATGAGGTGGAGGTAAATTATGCCGTACATGACTTCCATGTCATGATTATCATGTTCGGACATTTCATGTATACCTTCATCATCTATTAACGTCACCTGATACCAACCTTGGTTATAAGGAGCTAGAAAACGGCTACGAGCGTGCTATGAGCGTTGCGTGTAGTCATGTTTTACATGAAATCTCTATCATAATTATCATATTTAGACGTGCAATTTACCGTCATTGTACATTCACGCCACGTAATACCAAATTCGGTATATGTGGAACTAGTGAAACGGCCGCGAGAACACTATGAGCGTAGCATGTAGTCATGTTTTACATGAAACGCATATGATTATCAGGTTTGTACGTGTCATTTACCTTCGACATCTAATCACTTCTCGTGATACCAAATTTGGTACATGTGGAGCTAGCGCAACGGCGGTGAGCACGTCATTAAGAGCCTAATATACTCGGACACAACGTTGACGCACGCGCAGGCTGGGCACAGCGACGCCACGCTAGCATAACGCAAGCACTCTATAGTGTGACGCCAGGCGCGACTAGCGTCCATCGGCGCGGCCCAGTGGCAACCGGCACGAAATGGGACATGCTGAATTTTGCGCCGACGACGTTATTCATGGACAGCACCGCGTCTGCCTCTCCTAGTGACAGAGGAACGCCGTGTGCGCTCAAACGCGCATGCGTCAAAGAAACGCAGCGCGGCGCGCGCCTGCGAGTATGTGGCATAGAGATGCACAATAAACGTTAGTGGGCCGATCCACTGATCTCTAAGAGGGTGATATCGGTGCCTGGCTTGTCATCGCCGGCGTGACGCGATAAAACGAACACCGGCGCGCAAGCACGCCGGCTCACGTCGAAGCGCCTTGATTGTGGCGTGTATTAATGTTCTTACATGACACGCATCTCATGATTATCATGTTTTCACCAGTCACATACTTTTGTCATCCATTCACGTGACGTAATACCGAATTTTGGCATATTTGAAGGTAGCGAAACGGCCGCGAGCGCATCATGAGTGTGAAAAGTAGTCATGTTGTTACATCAAACGCATGTTGATTGATATGTAGGGTTTAACGTCCCAAAACCACCATATGATTATGAGAGACGCCGTAGTGGAGGGCTCCGGAAATTTCGACCACCTGGGGTTCTTTAACGTGCACCCAAATCTGAGCACACGGGCCTACAACATTTCCGCCTCCATCGGAAATGCAGCCGCCGCAGCCGGGATCATGAAACGCATGTCATGATCATCATGTTTACCCGTGTTATTTACCTATATCGTCCGTTCGCGTCACGTAATAACGAATTTGTTACATGTGAAGCTAGCGAAACGGCCGCGAGCGCATCATGACCGTAGCATGTAGTCATGTTTATACATGACACGCATCTAATGATTATCGTGTTTGCACTAGTCACATAGCTTCGTCAGTCATTCACGTCCCGGAGTACCGAATTCGGTATATGCAAAGCTAGTGAAACGGCCGCGAGCACATCATGAGTGTGGCAAGTAGCATGTTGTGACGACACGCATGTCATGATTTTGATGTTAGGGTCGGTCACTTGCGTTCGCAATGCAGTCATGTCATGCCATACCAGTTTTGCAACATACCAAGTGAATGAAACCACCGCAAGAGCAGCAAGGCCATGACATGTAAATTATGACATTTATGACATACCTATCATAATTTTCATGTTATGACTAGTCATTTATGCTCGTCTTACAGAGATGTTATACCGTACCAATTTTCGTATCGATACCATTATTGATACCATTATCGATTTTGGTGTCGATACCATACATTATCTTAATACTTAAGAAAGGAGATGACAAGAACTTGAAGAATTACAAGCCGATCAGCTTGCTCTTCGTAGTATACAAGCTATTTACAAAGGTAATTGCTAACAGAGTTAAGAAAACATTAGAATTCAATCAACCAAAGGAACAAGCAGAATTTCGAACAGGCTACTCAACAATTGACCACATCCATACTATCAATCAGGTAATAGAGAAATGCTCAGAGTATAACCAACCACTATACATAGCCTTCATAGATTACGAGAAGGCGTTTGATTCAGTAGAAATATCAGCCGTGATGCAGACACTGCGGAATCAGGGAAAGATGAAGTATATATAAACATTCTGGAAGAAATCTACAGAGGATCAGCTGCTACCATATTGCTTCATAAAGAAAGCAACAGAATACTAATCAAGAAAGGTGTAAGGCAGTGGGACACAATCTCCCCAATTCTATCTACCGCGTGCTTACAGGAGGCTTTCAGGGGCCTAGAATGGCAACAGTTAGGGGTAAGAGTTAATGGAGAGTACCTTAGTAACCTGCGCTTCGCCGATGACATTGCAATGCTAGCTCAGGAGACGAATTGCCACTTATGATTACGGAGTTAGACAAGCAGAGCAGAAAGGTGGGTCTTAAAATTAATCTGCAGAAAACGAAAGTAATGTACAACAACCTCAGAAGAGAGCAGCGCTTTGAGATAGGTAATAGTGCACTACAAGTTGCAAAAAGACTGTCTATTTATAGAGCAGGTAATAACCGCGGAGCCGAACCACGAGACTGAAATAACTAGAAGAATAAGAATGGGGTGGAGCACATTTGGCAAGCACTCTCAAATCATGACAAATAGATTGCCACTATCCCTCAAGAGGAAGGTATATAACAGCTGCATCTTGCCGGTACTAAGCTATGGAGCAGAAACCTGGAGACTTACAAAGGGGGTTCAGCTTAAATTGAGGATGGCGCAGCGAGCAATGAAAAGAAAAATGGTAGGTGTAACCTTAAGAGACAAGTAGAGAGCAGGGTGGATTAGGGAACAAACGGGGGTAAAGGATATCATAGTTGAAAGCAAGAAGAGGAAATGGACATGGACCGGGCATGTAGCGCGTAGACAGGATAACCGCTGGTCATTAAGGGTAACAAACTGGATTCCCAGAGAAGGCAAGCGTGTTAGGGGGAGATAGAAGGTTAGGTGGGCAGATTTGATTAAGAAGTTTGCGGGTATAAATTGGTAGCAGCAAGCACAGGAACGAGTTTACTGGCGGAACATGGAAGAGGCCTGTGTCCTGCAGTGGACGTAGTCAGGCTGATGATGATAATGATGATGATGATGATGATGATGATGACCATTATCAAAACGCTCAGGAGAGCGAAATGTCGTCGGCGGCTAGATAGATAGATAGATAGATAGATAGATAGATAGATAGATAGATAGATAGATAGATAGATAGATAGATAGATAGATAGATAGATAGATAGATAGATAGATAGATAGATAGATAGATAGATAGATAGATAGACAGACAGACAGACAGACAGACAGACAGACAGACAGACAGACAGACAGACAGACAGACAGACAGACAGACAGACAGACAGATACGCTTAAGGTCACCCAATTTCGCCAAAAGATGCTTCGCATTTAAAATCTCAGCCCATTCAGAAGCCCCGCATGTCAAAACATGATACCTGCTCACAAATCGCCAAGAGCACTTACGAAAAAACCCCTTTGTAATTTCATCGTGTTGATATCAGTGCCAGTATGTTTTTACAACAGTGGAGCAGGATAACCGCTTCGCTTCCACAATCATGAAATTGGGGTGTAAAAAGGAAACTGCATCTGAAAGTTTTTAACGTCACTGAGGCTGTCAACGCACTCTTGTAAAACAAACATTTCAAATCCCTTTTCTTTTAACAGCATGTGGAAAGAACGTCAAGCATAAAAATGAAAATTCTCAATATATAGCAGTCGACATGTACAGGTGTGTTTGGTATAGGTACTGGATTGTGGAGAACGTTATTATTATCGTTTTTAACAAAAGAGACCGGTAACAAATGACGGGCACGCCTCAAGAAGTTCTCTAAACAAACAAACAGAGAAGAGGTAAATGTTTGATAAGAGCAGAGTGCTATAGAAATAAAGAGTAAAAACGTAGGAGTGCACTTCTCGCACGATTTAGAACAAAGGAAATATTACAAAAGCAAAAGGAAGGATCAAAGGGAAAAATAATGGTAATTGGAACAGGAGGGAGAAGACGTCGCCCTGAAAATGCTAGAGCTCTTGAATTCAAGAGCGGAAGGTTTAAAAACATCGAAGAAAGCATGCGAGTGAGATGAAAATTCTAGCAAGAACATACAGCATAGCTCGAAAGGCGTGTGGGATGACACAAATTCTAGAAAAAGGTAAGGGCGGGGTGGAGGGCAAGAGAGAGGAGAAAGTGCAGTAGATTTATGGATGCTGTCTGCGAAACAGAATACCAGGGCGACTAATCTCAGCGCATTCGGTTGAAAGAATAGAGAGAACAAAAGGAACAACAATGAAAACAGAAGAAACCTCCCACTTTCCTCTTCAAAACACCAGGAGAGGTGGGAAGAAGAACCAGGAACAGGAAGTGATGGTTTTCCAAGAAGTAGAGTCACAAGAAAGTAAGACGTACGAGTGCCCGAGATGCGAGCGCATGGCAGGAGAGGGATATATTTTTTTTTTCGAGTTTCTTCTTTTCTCTCTATGCTTTCACGGTGAAGCGGCGTTGATAAATTACACGCTAAAAAGTCGTCTCGCAAGAGTAGTGAAGAAAATTCCTCCGCCGTTGCGGTTAACAGCGGAGATCGTTTGTTAACATTTATTTATTACGCGACTCCATTACGTGCTCTTCGGGCTCGGCCAATCACTGTCTCACCTAATGGAGCATATAGAGGACGTGCAAGGTGTCGGCTCAGCTCTGCACGCCCTGGCTTTTGACAGCGCGGGCGTATATTGTGTCTCGAGATGGAGATCTTCGCCACATAAAATGAGGTCGACGGCGCGCACTGGCGCATCTGCGTCGCTGTCGGGGGTCACACCCCGAAATATATCGAATGCGCTTATCATCTTGACGTCTATGCAGAAATGGCCTTGATTTTTTTTCCACGTTGCGTATCGGGCCGTTTTACGCAGTGCTCTAACTGGCAATATTGACAATTGCGCGAAAATTCCTTTTTCCTTGGTCGTTCACGCCTAGACATCGATTGCGCTTCCCGAGAGATTTGGTACTTCGTGAACGCGCGCTGTCGTATGATGATTTTTTGGTGGAACGAGCAGCGAGGGACATTCTTGTTATTCTTCCAATAACTTCCCGTTGAGCACTTCTGGTTCTAGAGTATCCAGAAAAAAATTTTCGTAAACAATGAAAGTTCAAGTTCGTATTTATGTAACATACTGAGGATATTAGAGAATGCGTTAATTTGGTATACGAACCAATTGCTAATATTAGTACGTCGGGTTTAGTATTCCAAAACCACCTATGGTTATGAGAGCACCGAAAATTTCCGCCACTTGGAAATCATTGACGTGCACGAACATCACACAGTGCGTGGGCTTGCGTTTCGCCTTTATTGAAACACGACCGTCATGAACGGGATCGAAACCGTGACCTTCGGGGGAGTAGCCGAGTACCACAACAACTACACCGCCGGGGCAAACGTGTAAGGGCTAAATAAACTGTCGAGATAGTGAATTACCATTAATAAATGAATTTATTAAAATAGCCAATGGTATTGTTCTCGGCAGCTGGATACAACAATTGTTTGTACCTTACACCGTGGCCACAGAGTACAATTTTAATCCGAAGAATACAGCAGGTCAGGGTGACGCTGAGGTGCAAATTTCACTACCAGGCAGGTATGTCAAGGATTATGGTCCCCTCCATTTTTTCTTCATACAACATTGATGCTCATTCTAGAAATGTGTTTCCAGATGCATTTCATACGTTTTAAACTTATGTTGTGTTACGGCGGTCTATTGTAAGGAGTCAATTGAAGACCGTCGCTGGAACACCCGGTTGATCGCGCGCACAGTGACAAAAGCAAGAACGTTGCCTCTTCCTCTACCGTATGCGCATGACTTGTGATTGCGTGTTAGATTGCAAGTTATCACAATTCAATTAAGACTCAAAACGACGCTATCAATTTCTCATTTTTAATCACAATAGACGACCGTGCTAGTGATTAATAAACAGTGCGATAAACCACAAGAAAAACAGTAGGGGAACGCGGACAGCGATGTGTGCGTCCCCTTTCTGTCTGTACTGTGGGTTTTCGCGCTGTTTTATAATCATGTTGAACCATCAAGCCCAGATTTTCACGCCCTCTATTTTGAAAGCAGTTGCTCCCGAGCCACAAGGTTCTATTAGTCATTTTTTTGGTGCAACGCTTCTTAAAAAATGAGATATTCCACTTGTATATTTAGCCCCGGAATGTTGCATAAATGTGTTAAGTCTAGTTACGCCACAATATCACGCGAATAAACATTAGGCTCTCGAAACATGCACCCACTCACAGCCATTCCCGCAATAAGCCATTACAGCACAGGTTCTCGAATTCAAAGTGTTTACATCAAGCTTCAAGCCCATCGGACGTATACGACGCTAATTTTCTGCATTGTTTTCGTTTTTCTACGTCATCAATAACATTCGTGGTGTCAAGGCCGTGATTACAACACATACTTACATACTTGCAAGAAGCGATGTCTTGATTGTGTAAATGATATTTTTATTCGTTACTTACAAAAGATAGGATGACTATTTTTTTTTCATTGAGATTGAATTACATAAATTAACTTCAGTAGGCTTACGAGCGTATGATAATAGCGTCAGTCTAAAAAAGGCTTAAAGAAACGTTACGCCACCGCTAAGTTTTCGGCAACGCGAATGCCTCACGGTGTCTTCGAGAGATTGCCGCGGTCAGATATCGATTCGTTCTGCCTTCTCGTAAAACTACAAAGCACATGCGAACGAACTGGCCTTCCGAGATCATCCTATATTACAATACACGAACCCTGTAGGCCCAACATATCTTTGTTAATAGTGGTGGTCGTACATTGATATAGAGAGCAAGTTTTATACTTCTTTTATGCCGAATAACAGCTCTGGGCAATATTGATGAAACGCTCACTTTCCGCTCCATATACCACACATGAATCAGATTCCGCTCGAGCGTTTGTGACAGAGCACGCTCATTCTATTGAGTGACGACGAGATTGAGAAAGCCAGTTTGCATTGTCCCCGCAGTGCGTCTTTCGCGAATCTCTTCGAGAAATGCCCGAATACCAAAGCGTACTTACGTTTCCTTCTTGTGGCTGCTGAGAGGAGACACGAGTTACCGAAAGCCGAATAAAATATCATTGTGCTCTCGTCAAACACAGATCTCCGGAAGCACGTAGAGTCATCCCCTCTTTTCTTTTTCCTTCGAGAATTGAAGAAGAGAAAGGAACAGCATCAGCAGTTGTACAGTCGCTGCAGGTGTGTCTCGATGCTCACTCCTTATATTCTGTATACTTCCAAGTACCTAATAAAGACGGTGCTACCGCGGCCTCTTCTCGTTTCCTGTATCGGAAAGAGAGCAGCTCATTAGGGATCCTGCCACTTCAATGAGGCGTGCCCTACTTTGTATTGTGTTGCGCGTGTGCACACTCTTAACATCTCGCGAGTGCGCACTCCTTCCTATTCATCCCTCCATTCTCTCTCACTGCGCAAATACCTGACGTGCTTCGAAAAAAAAAAACAAAACTGCACAACACCAAATGCAGACAGAAGCAGTACATTAATGGTGCGACAGAAAGTAAAGAAAGTGGCTTTTCTTTCTTTCAGAGAACGATGAACATTTTTCTTCGTGGTAAGAAATATAAGAAGAAGGCCGTCCGAGGGAGTGCCGCGTTGTGCGGTGCTTAGCGAAATACGAACAGCAAAGCCACGGGTATACTCGAGAAGCTTGAAACAAGAACTTGGGAAGTAAGTGCACTTATTGGATACGCAGGGGAAAAAAAGAAGCCGTTATAAGACATTAAAGCAGATGAGAATATAGCAAAGCTGAGAACGATAATTTAGGCTTTAGAGATACAGCTCGTGCTCAGATGGCAGGTTTAAAAAAATAAAAGAGGGAGATAGAAAGAGGGCACTTTGCGGCTACGGAAACGAGCAACATTGTGACGCCGCGCGAGGAGTTATTCCACCGTAGATACGAGCCTGGTCGGGAACAGGGAAGTGGGGAGGAGAGCGTGTTTGGAAGGGCGGTTAGGAGAGATGGGTGGGCTTCGTCTAATGAGCAACTCAGGTGTGTGTACCTCATTAATCTACTTCGTGGTACGTGGAGAAAGCTGGGTGTGGAGAGATGAAAAAAATAAAAAAAAACCCTGATTCGCGTTTTTCTCTTGCCTCTATCTCCCCCTCTCTCTAAATGCAGGTCGGAGAACGAGTTTGGCACGGGAGTGAGTCGCAATCTTTCTAACATTTTTCTTTCAGTTGGTCGGTCTCCGTACGGTTTTACTTTCTCTCTCAGCCTACCCTAACCAAGCGCATTTGCTCTTCTTCCCCTTTTCTAGCTAAGATTTGCGCGCGAGCAGATTTGTTTGCGAGCCGTCTTTAACAATGCTTTATTTTTTCCTTTACCTTCATCAGGGGGAGTCGGGTTTCCTCCACAATAAAGCCTCAGGATTGTCAGGAGACTAGATTAAAAAACTATACATACACCAAGGAACTGCGCTCGTTGCTCAGTTGGAAAGAGGATTTTCCGTCGCTAACGATGCTGCTTCCAATCTTCTAAGCGCGCATCTTAGATTGAGGCTGTTGTTGCTCCCCCTTAAATCGCGCTAGCATTAGCCCCGGCGAAATCAGAACTGGTGCTGATTCAATATTGAGCTAGAGATGCGCGCGCGGACTGAGTTTTTGAGCTGAAAGCACGAGCGGCGCTCGGCTTACTTCGGCAAGCGAGTGAGGAAAAAACGTCTGACGCGAAGCTAGAAGGGCGGCTTCAATTCGCCCTGCGAATAATGCCGACTCGCTTGAGCCCGAAAAACTGAATCAGAATTTAAAACCACAGGCAAAAGCGGTGGTACGAGTTCCTGTCAAGGGGATTGACTCGCTTAATTAGTTGAGCCCCACAAGTGACTCTATGTGATTACTAAAGCGAGTATGCATGCGGGGCCTTAATTATTTACCTTATTTCTTTCCCCAACAGCCGCTTCACGCATAACTAGGTTAAGTTGATAAAATCGACAATGAAGAGGAGCAAGAATATTAGCCTAATGAAGTGTACTATCTGCGTCAAATGAAGCCCCAACAGCTGCAAGCCTTTGTGATGGCATATAAGCACCGTTCTCTTATCACCATGGACAGGCAAGCATATATGCGCAGGGCTGCTAATCAGGACGCGTGAGCCTATCCATTGTGATAACTGGACGGCACGCACTATGTCATCACCAAAGCTTGCCGCTGTTCGGATTTCATTTGACGCTGATAGTACACGTAACCTTTACAAAATGTGATAATTATTACTGTTTCACACCTAAAATCAAAATTTAGTGTAGATGTGAGGTTTGCCTGAAAGACTGAATTATTTCCATCAAACAGCGGCTGAAAACGCTACTGAAATATTTTACAGCGAACTGTTATAAGATGAGAACGCGGGTCATATGGGGTGCCCTAGCTGCCACCTCCACCGCTGGTGTCCGTAACCAGTATCGCAAGAAACAAAGACACCAAGTACACAATGGGATTTGAAACCAGGTTCACTGCTCGCCAGCCCAGTATTCTACCGCTGAGAAACTTCTTCGATGATTGGAACCCGTTTTCAAACTGGCCTCAGGCAGGCTTGATGTCGGGAAAGGAATCGCGGTAATATGAGCAATAAAACACTTTAGGACATCAAAGGAACAACCAGGCACAAAGCGAATCGCGTAACGCAACACAACGCGAATTGCGTGATTAGAGGGTCGTCCAACGCTGCAGCACATTACAAAAACTTGTTCTCGATCACCTACAAACTGTGTCGCAAAATTCCTTGCAAGTGTTTAGCGGATACCACGCTTCTCCGAAGAATGACAAAGGATAGCCTAAGGAATGCCAGCCTACTACACAAAAACTGTGATTATTTATGATGTAATGGGCACCCAGCATGTGTGCTTGTAGCAGTTACCCAAAGAGTGTTGAAAAAAAAAGATTTCAAAGGCCGCTTTTCCAGCTTTCGCTGTGACTGTGCTCCGCCTTCTGTGCCGGACTGGCGGTTTTTTTATAAAGGACCAAGCATCCGTTAGCATTGTGCAATACTTTGTTTCAAATTATCTCCACTCATAATAATAATTAAAAGCCCGGGTACGCCAACGACGTCAACAACGAAAATATTCTGACGGGTACTTTTTTCGTCGTTCACACCCCAAAGCACCCCATGCCCAATCGCACCATTTCTTCTCTTCAATTCCAGTTAAGAGAAGAATATAACATATAGAAAATAAAACAGATTCTGTTTCTTGTTAGAGCCCTGATAAATTTTTGGGAGTCTGCTTGAAGATTCGTAGAATCTTCCATGCATTATTAAGAAAAACAAAACATACAAATTAAAAAGAAAAAAAACAAAAGAAATTCTTGGGGAAAATGTTCAGCGAGGCAAGAACAGCGATTTACGGCCGCTGTTAGCGCATTTGCTCTTCGGTTGAGCAATAACACTCCGAGTCTGGCTGCAGGGCGGGCATTCCAGTGGGCATAATGCGTTGCTACGGTGCGCTCGGCCTAGCAGACAGAAGCGTTCCGAATGCCTTCCCTAACAAAAGCATTGGAAACACCCACGTATTCTACTTTTTCTTTCGTTACACATTCTCACGTCGTTCCAATAGCAGTGCAAAATAAAACAAGAGCAAGCTGTGTTCGTTAATTGTTGTTTAACTACAGTTTTTGAAGTTTCCTAGCACACGTAAGAAAACGGAGCTTTTTTGCAGAAGCTTCAGAAGTAACAAATTCGCTTTTCATGACGTTCCCTTAAGTTTTCATTCTACTTCTACTCATGCTGAAACTTGCCGAACCGGGCGATGAGCCCTTTCGGGCAAGAATGTCATTTTTTGGCGTAGACGAAGAAGGGTGCAAGAGAGGGCCCATAGTTTCGGTATCCAGGAATGTCAGCGGTATTTTAGTGGTGACTCGCTTGTCAGCAAGGAAAGAAGCCCTAATATTGAAAGAAAATTATTTCTTCAGGAATAGCCTCGTGTTCAATAATTAGGCTTGTTTAACGATCTTTCTTTTATCGTTCCCTCTTTGTTCCTTTCAGCGCATTTCTTTAGCAACTTGTCATTATTTGCTACCTAAAAAGCTGAATGTTAAAACAAGCTATGGTGTGCTCATGCTGACACTCTTGTGTTCAATAATCCTATAAGCGTTTAGAAACGTAAACAAAAAGTTGTTTGCCATTGGTTTCTTGAACGTTCGGTCAAACTTTTTCTCCAAACGGGTGTTATATTTGTTTCTTCCTTCGTTTCATAAATGAAAGCTATAGCACAAGCATCCGCTCCCGCGAATAAGTTATTACAGTTGGCATGTGCTAACATTAATATCAACAAAAACATTCAATCGCTATGATGACTATACTTATACAAATATTCCAGAACAATCATTGCGCACTAAACTCGAGCCAGCCTAAAATTACGTGAATAATCTCTCCTCTTTTATAGAGGCACCACTTCGGAAATTTTAGATCTATCTATACTCAGGAAACGCAGCGAGGTGACGGGTTACTTCGTGAAAGCACACGCCGCTGAACCATGGTATTCAATACAGCTATAAAAAGAAAACGAAAAGCGCCTCCAAACGAGAAAGAGCTCTCGTGAAGGAAATGCACCGTGAATGAAGCCCTGCGAGATTTATGCAAAAGCGAGTAACTATACGACACAACGCCCTAGGATATCTATCGGCAGAGACTTACGATCGCAAATAAGCCTAGTGGCTGTGAAACGATGAACATCTACGCGACGCGCTCAACAAATGTAAACGCCACGCACGGCGTTGGAAGCGAAGTAGTTCTTAATAAAGATAGGAACGAGAGTGGGCAGGCTTAATAAGCAGTGATCTTGGATCCCATATTCATTAGGGCGAACTCAGATGAATTTTGATTTTTTAAGGCTTGCTTTCCAATTAAGAGACTGCTTTAATCACGACCAGAAAACCGAAGCCAAGATCAAAGGAATACATTGAACGAGTGTTGCCGCGTTAGACATTGCCATCATAGGAAGAAAAAGAGCCACTATAAGTAAAGCGAATGATAAGGATATTCATAAGCAGCCCGCAGCGCTCAAACGGTTTTCGTGAAAAGAACTCTGCGCCCCGGCAGTTAGGCTATGAATATTTAGGCCCGGTTTTCTATCCCCCATTCCACAAATAAGATTTATCTTCAGCAAGAGATGACAAAGCACTCCGACTCAACCTTTTAGAGTACGTACTTGCTCGAATTCAAACTGTCAGATAAATAAGAGATCTTTCAAAGTTATTTTTTTGTAATTATTGAAGAAGGCATACATGTGATATTATCTTTGCTGACGTGTTTCGTTTGCTATACTTCTCGCCAGTGCATATAAGAAAGAAATAGTTTCTGGCATAAATTTTCTTAAGTAATCATCTACTTGGTATGTCAACTAGGTAGTGTGTTATATTTTGTTTTAATTATTTTTGATGCTTATTTGTTAATATCGTTTCCTGGAGGAACTGAAACAGATCTGCTCAGAAACATAGTGTCTTAAAGCGAGGAAGATGATGGGTGAACGAAGACTTTCTTTTTGCATTTGTTCATGAATTCGCAGTGTTTGACAATACTTTAACCTATTATTCTTTTTTGGTGGATGTGGGGAATGTATCGTTAGTTCGCTTTGCAATCTCTCTCAAATTATGCTCTCATCGATAACAAAATGTCGCATACCATTGTGGAGTGTAGGTTGGTGAGGCGAACGGGGACGGTGTCCGTAATTAATGTATTAATACTCCACCACAGTGAAAGGTGGGAAAGTGCGTAGCACGGACACTCAGTCATTCGCGTTCGTAGAGCGCCTATCACTCCGTTTAGTAAACCACCGATGACTTCAGCTCTCAAGGTAAGCGTTAAGAGTTTGCCCGGCGCAAGTAGAGCCTTGTAAGGGAGATTCGCAAACGCGGTGTGCGACATGTGCACCACTTTTCGCCGCGCCTTATTGACTTCTTGCTTGGTTAGGCAGTTTGCACGCGTCGTTTGCAGCAAGTTCAGTGAGGGCGTTGCCGCCATCAGATGTATGGATGCAGCGCGGGCGAAGCCTAGGTGGAGGAGCATTCGCTCGCTGGGTAAGGTGGTGACGCCCTCTCTCGCACGGCGCCGAAACCAGTGACAGAATTTCGAAACGTCTTTTGTACACCTTACTTCATTGCTGCATTTACTTTGTTAAAGTTCTCAACTAAATTATTCTATACCTTTTTCGTTAATTGCAACTTTGTTTTGATAATTGCCAGCCTACTCTTAAGCGTGTAATGAGCGCTTGATTATGATCGTGACCATGCCCCATGAGATGTATGGATAGCCGACAAGCTGGGTTCCTAAAATGTCCCACACTTAAAAACGTATTCGACATCTACTCTCAAGGTACGTACGTGACACATCAGAGAGCACACAAATCACCGATCGCAAATGTTGAGCTTTATAGCTAAGACGCGAGCTTCGCTCCCTGGATTTCGTGATGACCGGTTGGGCTCCCGCGATCTCTGACGACAGCGCAGCTCTGGCCGACTGGGCTCGCCCTACACCATCCCCTGATGCCGACAAGAGCTCTCGCCGAGTGGTGCCCCGTCCTGGGACTTCTACGAACGTGTACATTTTTCTTATCTTCTCCTTACTTCCGTGTGTCGCTGTCCCTTCGCCTCGCTCTCTCCTTCTACTTTCTCTATCTCGATACCTTTTAATCCTATCCTTTTAATTCCTCCTTCACCCCTCCCCCCCTCGAGACCTACTAATGAGGTGTCCTCCTCCCGAGAGACAGTTACGGGGCTCACTTTTCTTTTCATTCAAGAATCACTCCCCCTACCCCCCCCCCCCCCCGAAGAAACACTTGGACGTGTGGGCACAAGTTTTCTTTACAGTCGTTGTTGTGGTGGAGATAACGTTTTTCAAATTCGTTCTTAGTTTCAGGGTTGAGTAATCGGAAGAGAGCTCGCACTTGGTCAACCGAGGCATCAAGTTTTAGGGGAGAAGCTCCTTACGCCGTGGCTCAGTCCCTACACCGAAGCGACTCCTTACTTCTCAGAATGTTCACTAGGTGGCCCTGCGCTGTTGCAGTACGTAAAGGCCTAGAACGAAGCTCTAGGAACTTTAGCAGTATGCTGTGATACTGTATATGCACTGTAGCTAAAGGTACCATATACAGTAACTCTAGCAGTACGTGAAGTGATAGCTATAGGTGGCGTGGACGCTTGTTGCGTGTAGTTTCGTTAGATAATAGTTTGAATAGATAGTGGACAGACAGACAGACAGACAGACAGACAGACAGACAGACAGACAGACAGACAGACGAGCTGAGAGCCCGCAAGGCTTCGCCACACTCATCATCATTCACTCCGTCGTGTATATGCTGTGAGTTTTTTAACCAATAAATAAGTAATGCATGTCAGAAAGCTCCAAAATAATCGAAGCTATTGTATCTCAAATATGCCATAACACGCTCATATTGTGCGCATCACAATAATGCCGTACTTTCACCGGCGAGTGAAACAGCTCGAGCATCCGTTCAACGAGTGCCTTCGCAACAAACCGAAAGTTGAGTATAAAGGGAAAAAGGGAGAAGAAACAGATATTGCGGTGAATGAGGCATAGAGCACTACACTTCTTTCTTTTATTTTTGCTCTTTTCAGAGAGCCTCTGGGTCGGCATGTGGCGTTACACGGGTCACGGCCTCGACCGATGCCTTCGAGTGCCTCTGCGCACGCCACTGGGCGGGGCTCAAACAGCCGGGAACACGGCAAATCAATTACAAGAGTCTAGGCGTACAGCAATACTTTTCCCGCTGTTTTCAACCAGTCCAGACTGAGTGAGAGTAAAAGAGATAGAGAGAGCTGTTCGTAGAGTCCCGCACAAACGAGAAGAATCGTAAAGTGGGCGTAGGGAGTTCACTCTCCCGAAGATAAACCCGGATGCTTGCACAAGATGAGTTGTAAGTGAACGTAAATGAAAATCAAGCCAAGAGTGCAAGAACCGAAAGGCACGTTGTTGTTCCTCGCTCCCCTAAATCAGTGCAGCTCTGTTTTTACACTCGGGTAATCACTGCTCTAGTTTCCGACAACTGTGTTTCACGTAACTAACAGACGGCTCCGTAATCACCGACGCAAACACGAACGTCATCGTTGGTCACGCGTCTCTGATTGGTCATAACGCGTCTTTGAAACGTTAGCGCATAACTGTCACACACACCACTCACGACGTCTCGAGGCAATAGCCGTCCCCCCACCATCCACGCATCCAACAACACTGCAGAGATTTCGCGGAGGTAAGAGTGCAGCGGCATTGCTATGCACGCCGCGTCGGCCCCCGAGCTTCCACCGCGATACAGTGTATACGTGTGAAGAGTATATACGAAAGTGTTCGGTGCCGTCCCCGCTGCACCAACGGTGGCATCCTTGTCAGTGGTCACTTGTAGAGACAACTTTTGCTGGAACAATTGCCTTGTTTCGCTTTTGTTTTAAACCGACAATGTGGTGGGGTGGAACATAGCCGACGCGCTTGTAGATTCGCGTGCAGGGTGAATCCTTTCAACACGCTCCACCACACTTCTTTCGGTGTGCGCGGTAGGCCACCACCCGCTAGATTAACTCTCGGTAGTGGTGGGCAGGCCAGTTCCTGTCCCCACTCCTCATCCATGGGGCAGGCGGCAAAGCGAAACCACTGCAGGGAGATGTTCAGGAAGAATTTTTCGAGCCAGAGAGTTGGGCTCTCGGGAGGCTTAAAGAAAAAAGAGGGGAAGGGGGAGCTTTTTACAAGTGTCTGGAAGCTGTCCTTACTTCCTCGCAGTCTTCCTCGTCATATTTCTTCTTCGTACTATTCTTGAGTCGACACGGCGCTCGGTGTGGCACAGCTCTTCGTGAAACGTGCTTAGCCCGGGTCACGTCTCTCTGCGCCGGCCGAGCAAGAAACTGCCGGACTCTGTGTCGACGCGGGGCAGGCTCGGTGTTTTCGCTTTGAGAAGGCGAGGATCTGCCGCCACGAACCGTGTTCAATCGGGGCCATATTGAACAAGGCGGAAAAACGTGTTGCTGACGTGTCTTTGGGGTGCCGCTGAAGAGAAAATAAACATCTCTGGAACAGCGTCGCTATATCTTTTGGAGTTCTTCGTTCCCATGTCGAGTTTGTGGCACTTCATTTTGCTTCAATGGTGCGGAATACGCTGCTGTGGCGCATACCGGTCTTTCGTTACGTACTGAATTGCTCCAAGTGCGGGTAAATACAGCGGCATTAACTCTTACGCTATGCACAGACGTACTCACGCCTCCCCTTTTTAGACATTAGATAGGGTCTCCAATGCGAAACATGATCAAAAAGATTTAAAATTAACTTTGTGACATGGATATGCAATCAACTATACTTTAGTATAAAGCTTGAAAGCGACTTGAGTGGCCATAATGAAAAGATATAATAAACAATTGTACTATGTAGGCATTGTTTGTGTACACCCACTTGTTGACTGACAAACCATTGAGCATAATATAAAAAGCAAAAGGTAAATCTGAGCATTTAGCACATAGAAAACCCCAAGCTACGTCTTCGTTACAATGTGAGAGCTTGGCTAGAAGAAGCTTCGCTTCATACGGCCACTTCTCACAGTAACACAGTGTCGCAAGTTCCCGTCGTCTTGTGGCTCCCGCCAAAGCCACGACAATTTCAGTAAAACCGAAAGTTGGGCGAGTTGGTGATAGTTCATGGTTACAAATAAGCAGCGCACGACGTTTTACAAAAGAGAGACGATAGGGACACCGCTGCACTCTCAACTAGTTTATTTCGTAAAAGACCTTGGTTATTATACAACAAGACGGTGTACCACGTGCTACAATGACAACGTATTTTCTAAAAAGCCAACTTCGCAATCGCTCAAAGTAATCGATGCTTGGCTTATACAGTAATCTTTCTGTATAATCTTTCTGTATACAGTAAATTCTTGCCAGCCACAGAGATAAGATGACAAGGGAAGTGATCGAGGCCTTCCACATCGCAAAAAGAAAAGATTACTGTATAAGCCAAGCATCGATTACTTTGAGCGATTGCGAAGTTGGCTTTTTAGAAAATACGTTGTCATTGTAGCACGTGGTACACCGTCTTGTTGTATAATAACCAAGGTCTTTTACGAAATAAACTAGTTGAGAGTGCAGCGGTGTCCCTATCGTCTCTCTTTTGTAAAACGTCGTGCGCTGCTTATTTGTAACCATGAACCACGACAATTTAGACGGGGCCCATCACTTTAATCTTGGGGCAGTCCATACGCTGATAATGTAGCGTAGTAATGCAGGCCAGAGCCATATTTATGTGCGCCATATCAACACTGACTGTAGAGCTTTGTTTTCTCGTTTTCATCGTTCTACAGTTAACTTAGAAGCACTCCATAGTGAAGCCGGATCAAAGCTAGAGATAGGATGGCAAGGAGAGAGAGAGAGATCGACGTAATGCGCCGAGATGAAGCATTTTTAAATACCGTCGATACTTCTCGAGACAAGGCCCCAGGGCGAGACCCCCCATGCATAATGGCGATATGCAGTGTTCCCCGGGCATATTTTCCCATCTCGTTCCAAGCACTACGACGCAAAGATAAAGCTGGCTTGCTGCAAAAGCGAAGTTTAAAGAAAAAAAAAGGAAACAGCTTGGAGAGCAAGGAGGTTCAAGATAGGAGACATGGTCGTCTCTGAGGCGTAGCGAGGCCTGGAACGATCGGCCGAAATGAGCCTATTATGCAAAGCCCGAAAGAAGTCTGCTCGGAGACTGCGTTGCACCCGAACACTTGGCAATAAGTAGTGAAAAAATACTGAATATGGAAAGAACGGGGTACAAGAGGAAAAAGAATAGCGAGAGAATAGTGGGTGCGTTAGTAACTTAAGAGCCTCGGAAACAAAAGAAGCAGAATTGGACGGTTATTTGTGGGGCATTTCGTTCACTTTGTTTTTACTTTCTTTGTGTCGTAGTGAACTATAGTCGCAGTATATGCCGCAGAAAATGCGATACGAAACGAGATAAGTGAAATTGTTAAAAGAAAAAGCACACGAGAAGATTTTGACGAAACAATAGGTGGGTGCACTGAATCAGGAAAAAAAGCGAACTGATAAGGGCTAGGATGAGCAGCTCGTTTAAACGCGAAACATTTCTTAGCGAACTTCGGCGACTTTGAGCGTGTCCGTCCGTCCGTCCGTCATTCCATCCATCCATCCATCCATCCATCCATCCATCCATCCATCCATCCATCCATCCATCCATCCATCCATCCATCCATCCAGCCAGCCAGCCAGCCAGCCAGCCATCCGTCCATCCGTCCATCCATACATCCGTCCGTCCGTCCATCCGTCCATCCATCCATCCATCCATCCATCCATCCATCCATCCATCCATCCATCCATCCATCCATCCATCCATCCATCCGCCTAAGACTTTTAGCTCCCCTGGCTGTTTCGATAAAGGTATCGATAACAAAATTGCTAATGCATAAGATGACTGTATGACGAGCATAAGTGACTAATCATAACATGAAAATCATGACATGTATGTGATGAGTGTCATTATTTACATTTCATAATCTTGCTGCTTTTGCGCTGCTTTCTTTCACGTGACTCATTGCAAAATTGATATTGTGTGACATGACTGCATGGCAAACGTATGTCACAGACCCTAACGCGGAAATCATGACATGCATACAGAGTCAGTCATGACTACACGCCATGCTAATGGTGCGTTCAGGGTCGTGTCGGTAGCTTCACTTATGCCAAATTTGGTGTTACATGACTTCCATGGATGACGAAGGTATATGGCTTAGCAAACATGATCTTCAGGATATGCGTGTCATGTAAGAACATGACAAGATACCACGCTCATGATGTGCTCGCGGCCATTTCGCTACATTCACATATAGCAAATTTGGTATCACGTCACATGAATAGATAGCGAAGATAAATGACTCGTCCAAACATAATAATCATGACATGGAAGTCATGTACGGTATAATTTACGTCCACCTCGTAAAGTTGTGCTCATTTTAAAGTGACATATGATTTCTCCTCATTCATGATTCGCATATAATTGATTTTCCCTGTACGACAGTGAGAATCAATTGTCAATTCTGACAATGTTTAATGAAGAATTAATAGTGGGAAAGACGCCACTTGGGCGAATCAGCATCTTTTAAACTTCCCACAGATTGAGCTTTGTGATATGCCACATATAGCACGCTATATTGTTTGAAACAGCTTGGTAATAAAACGTAGAAGATGTACCCTTCAATTGGGGAAGGTAGTTTTAAAAAAATATACTTTAAAAAATCTGAATACTCTGAGAAACGACTCTCTTTTGTAGCTTTGACACACATTCGGAGAGTGGAAGGTCGTTACTGTGTGTTTAGAAAAAAATAGCAGATCCCACGTACAGTGAGAATGGATGATATGCGAAGCACGAATAATGAAATGTTGAGATGTCACTTTAAAATCAGCACAACGTTATGAAGTGGAGGTAAATGATGCCGTACATGACTTCCATGTCGTGATTATCATGTTCGGATGCGTTGTTTACCTTCGTCATCTATTCACGTCACGTGATACCAAAATTAGCATATGTGGAGCTAGCGAAACGGCCACAAGCGCGCTATGAGCGTGGTATGCTGACATGTTTTTACATGACACGTGTGTCAGGATTATCATGTTTGCACCAGTCATATATTTCGCCATCCATTGACGCCCCGTTATACCGAATTTCGTATATGTGGAGTTAGCGAAACCGCCGCCAGCGCATCATGAAGGAGAAATGGAGCCCCCTCCACAGGTCGAGGAGCGCTTGCTCTCTTTTCGTGATATTCTATCGTATTACCGGGAACAACGAAGAATATACGCACCCCCAGCCCCATCCCTAAACATAGCGCAGGCCACACATTGGCGACGCCTACAAACTCGAACTGCTCCATACCCCGTATTACTAAACGCCCGTTACCCAGACCATTTCCCCTCTTCATGCAAACTTTGCGACAAACAAGGAGACTTCCTCCACATCCTCCTCACATGTCCCACCTTCCCACATCCCCCACCTCCGGCTGTGGCAGTGTCATACTGGGAGACCATCATGGCCAGCACTTCTGCGTTCGATCAGCGCCGGATCATCTCGTGCGCCATGAAGAGGATCGCACTTCAAGGGCTTTCCTTTGCTTTGTAAGGGTGCCTCCTCACTGCGAGGGTGCACCCACGTGCCATGAGGGGGCTCGGCCCCCACGCTACACAGTGGCAATAAATGTTTCTACCACCACCATCATGAAGGGCCCAATACACTCCAATGTAGCGTTGAAGCGAGCTCGCACGCTGGGCACAGCGACGCTACGTTAGCAAAACGCGAGCACTCTATAGTCTGACGCCAGGCGTGACCAGGTTCTGTTGGCGCGGCCCGACGGCAACCGGCGCAAAATGCGACATGCTGCATTTCGCGCCGATGCGTTACCCAGACAACACTGCGTCTCCCTCTTTTCGTGAAGGAGGGACACCGGACGCGCTGAAACGCGCATGCGTCAAAGCAACGCAGCGTGGCAGGCGCCTGTGAATATATGGCAGGACCGGCGCCTGGCGTGGCAACGTCGGCATTACTCGACGAAATGAACGCCGGTGAGCACGCGCACTGCGTCACGTCGAAATGTATTGGCGCCTTGACAGTGGCATGTAGTCATGTTCTCACATGACACGCATCTCATGATTATCATGTTTGCACCAGTCACATACCTTCGTCATACATGCACGTCGCATAACACAAAATTTGGTATAAGTGAAGCTAGCGAAATGGCTGCCAGCGCATCATGAGCGCGGCATGTAGTCACGTTGTTACATGACACGCATCTCATGATTATCATGTTTGCACCAGTCACACACCTTTTTCATCCATTCACGTACTGTAATACCAAATTTGGTATATGTGAGGCTAGCGAAACGACCGCGAGTGCATCATGAACGTGGTATGTAGTCATGTTACATGTCATGTTCTATTGTCATGTTAGGGTCTGTCGCTTGTGTTCGCCATGCAATCATGCCGTACCGTACCACTTTTACAACATGCCATGTGAAGGAAACCACCACTACATGAGCATGAAATGTAAATTATGACGTTCATGACATATCATGATTTTCGCGTTATGACTAGTGAAATATGTTCTTCATACAGTCATGTTATGCCATACGAAGTTTGGTATAGATATCATTATCGAAACGGCCAGGAGAGCTAAAAGTCGTTGAAGATAGATAGCTAGCTAGCTAGATAGATAGATAGATAGATAGATAGATAGATAGATAGATAGATAGATAGATAGATAGATAGATAGATAGATAGATAGATAGATAGATAGATAGATAGATAGATAGATAGATAGATAGATAGATAGATAGATAGATAGATAAGCTCAAAGTCGCCGAAGTTCGCTAAGAAATGCGTTGCATTTAAAAAGTTCAACAATTTCGAGTACTTCGTACTGTAGTATTGGAGGGCAGTGAGCCGCCCGATTCTCAGAAATGGTTTCGTGCGCTTAGAAAAAGTGGTTACCGATTTAGAGTACTAGGTACTCTACTATGGGTGAGCATAAAGCCGTCCCCTGAACTGAAATGTGAGATGAGAAGTTCTACACGTACTTCTGGAGGCACCTTTTTAAAAATTTGACCCGGACGTGATACGCAACCAGAGTTAAGAATTGGGTAAAGTTGTATTTAGTTTGAATACGTCTACCATGAGTTTGGCAGTACACAGTACACGTTTGTCGGTTCTGCTTTAGGCGCAGCTGTAAGGCACTTTTTTTTAGGAGACTCTGGAATTTCCTTTTTTCTAGCTGTTCCTGACATTTATTGTCACTGTGGAACTTGGCATTTATTGCGAACACATGTGGAGAAGCCTGCTTGAGCTATATATTTAAACAAACGTGCATGCAAAATTACATTCACTACAAAAGCGTTTACGACGTTCTGTAACGACAAAAAAATAACGAAATCTAGAAATACTCAAACTTAGTCGATTCGTAAATACCTCTTTGACAGCGTTTAGTTTTTTCAGAGAACGTGGGTGAATTTTGAAGCGCGAGACCAAAATAGAAAAAACAACGCCCCGTGCTGAATGTCTAGATGTGTTCATCTCTATGTATAGAGCACCAGTGTGATGATTGATTGCCGAGTTTGCTGCGTGAATACGGTTTGAAAGCATAGTTATCGAAGGCTTGTAGTATTAATGACATAAAAAGACGCAAGACTGAAAGATTGGCATAAATATCACGGGAAATTGAGATATTCTCTTTAGTTATTTCACCCCACTGCAGCCTGTGAACACTATTGCATGATTTTGAAGAACGGGACACAGTGACTGCCGGGAGAAAAGTAAGATGAAGTACGGAAATTTTTTGACAGCGATATAAAAAGAGCATGCTTTGAAATTCGCACTGGGCCAACTAAAAAATGTAAGTATTGCGGGGATGAAGGCATGTAACCTTATATATTCTTGAATCAATTGACAATTTGTGTTTCCTTCGAGATTCTATTTTTTCTGAACTTCTACTTCAATTATATAGATTGGTAGAAAAGCGTTCTTAAACTACAGAAAAACGAGAAAATTACCTCTGGAAGCACTGTTGTGCCAACCACATGGGTGGGTCACACCTGCGACAAGTGGTAGATGAGTAACCACTACAAGAATGTCTTCATATTCCAGTAGAAAGCCAACAGTCTTCGAAGAAACCATGCTCACGTTTGTAAACTGTTTGTACAGTTCAACTTCCCAATACATTGCATTCAAGATGCTGGAATGAATGACGACTTCCGTTCTTTCAACTACATACAAGTTATCTCGTTGAGGTGGGGTAAGCAGACCACCTGTGTGTCAGAAAAAACGTACTATCTTATAAAGTTCAGTTAAGCGATTCTCACTTTCTGGAAATCGTCCAATATAAGGTATAGTTTGGTAATGTGCATGTAACAGAGAATAATAATTATCTGCAACCCTCAAGCCACATTTCTTTGTAAGACCTAGTGAATACTTTCAAAATGTCTAGTTATATTGTTATTATATGTGGAGGCTTCAATGCACATCACGTTTTCTGGGAGAGTGATTGCTGTGACGCACATGGTAGCGTTGTGCAGAGCGCTATATACAAGTGTAATGTGACCGTTTCTAATGACGCATCACCAACATTCAATCGCGGGTATTCAAGCTGTATAGATATAACAATACGTTCCCAAGATCTAGTGAATGATGTGGGATGGTCAACGGTTCTGAAAACGCGTGAACGTGATCGTTTTCTACTTTTTGTAAATCACTCTACTATGTGGAGTGATAACAATAGGCGCTACAGCCGACTGACAAATCGGAAAACTTTTTTGGTTTCGCCTAAGCAGTCCGCTTAGTTCACATACAACTGTTGAAAAATTCATGGAATTTTCGCAGGATGATGTGAACGTATTCACAAGGCAGATTCCAAATCGAAAAGACTATGCTGCGTTTCACGGGGAATACAAACGTCTCAAAGCCATTTGTCAGCGCTCTGAAAGAGCGTGCCGACACTGGTACCTTAGAAGCATAAAAAAGCGCCAAAAAATTCACAACATAATGCGCAGACGCATGGAGAGTTTAGGAAAATGACTCCGTGGAAGATTCTGCGGCACGCTTTCGCCTCACACACCTGTTGTGAGAATATGCTTCATAATTGGAGCACTTATTGACTATGTTACACAAACTTTCCCATTTCGCGCACCCGCTTTAGCTATGGACACGTGGGAGATGATAGTGGCAGATGAATTTTGTGAACTAATCTGCAGACCCGGCTCTACATTAGATTGTGCAACGTTTAGCTTAAGGACCAAATTATAGACAAGCCAACGCGCGACACAAAAGTTATCGTGGGGTTAGATGTGGCAAAAGCATTTGACAACGTGAGGCACGTATCAATCTTGGAGAATCTGAGCTCCCTGAACGTCAGAAAGCGAGTTTATGACTACGTCAAGGACTTCCTTTCGAACAGGACAGCCACATTAAAAATCGGGGAAGAATCCATCGAGGACATTAATTAGGCAACAGGGGGACACCTCAGGGCTCGGTGTGATCACCCACCCTTTTCAACATTGTGATGTTGAAACTGCCTGAACAGTTAAAGAATATTGAGAATTTAAATCACACCATTTACGCAGATGACATTACATTATGGATGAACAAGGGCAGTGACGGCCAAATTGAAGGCTCTCTGCAAATCGCCATTGATAAAATCGTGGAGTACCCGGAGCCCAAAGGACTTAAATGCTCGGCCGAAAAGTCGGAAGCACTCTTCCTCATGCCCGCCGGAAAACGGCGGCTCCACAACAGGCTTGAAGTGGACATCCACTTGTATGTTAACGGCGCAGAGATTCCTGCGGTCGACAGTATCCGTGTCCTTGGACTAAGGATTCTGGCGAACCGTAAGAATTCTGAAACTCTTGCTAGGTTGGAAGCCAGTTCTAATCAGACATGTCGTCTCATCAGACGAATAGCAAACAGGCATGCTGGGATGAAGGAGGCGAACCTTCTTAGATTAGTGCAGACCTTCATAATAAGTAGGATAGTGTACGTGGCACCTTATTTAAAATTAAACCAAGCGGAGCGGGGCAAACTCGACACCATTATCAGGAAAAGTGTGAAAGTCGCGCTCGGACTTCTCCCAAACACGTCAACTGACAGACCTATGAAGTTGAGGGTATCTAACACACTCGATGAGCTAATTGAGGCTACTGTGACTGCACAACATCAAAGACTACTCGGATCTAAAACGGGGAGAGCATTATTAAAGAGATTGGGCTATGAGCCCACGCGTGAGCAAGCGCGTTCAAAAGACATACCGATACAGATCAGGGACAGGATAAAGATACCTACGCTACCCAGAAATATGAACCCTACCTTTCACGAAGGCAGGCGTAAAGCCAGGGCAGAGGCATTACAATCCAGGTACACCGGTCGACAGGACGTCACGTATACAGACGCTGCGGAATATCAAAGCAAAGCGGCACACACGGCAGTGGCGGTCAGGGAAGATGGTTGCCTGAATTCGTGCTGCACAGTCCTTGGTGTCGAGACTGTAGAGGCCGAGGAAGTGGCCATAGCTTTGGCCATCAGCCAAAAGGGGGTCAGGGTGGTCATCAGCGACTCCAAAAACGCTGTGAGAAATTATGAATCGGGAAGGGTGACGGAGACTGCCGTCCGTATATTAAACATGGTAGGAGTACCCAAAGAGCAGGCTCTGCTTGTCTGGGCTCCAGCTCACCAAGGACTTAGAGGGAACGAGGAGGTTCATTCGGTCGCCCGAGGTTTCACCTACCGGTCGACCCCTGGAACCTCCCAAGTTACCGAACAAAGAAGCGAGTATATGCGCACATACCATGAAATCGTCGCACACTACAGGCTGAATCGGCAAGTATACCCGAGAGCGGACAACTCACTAAGTAAGAAAAACGAGGTTTTGTGGCGAAAGTTACAGACCGGGGTTTTTTCAAACCCCGCACTTTACAGCAAGTGGCACCCCGCAGTTTTCAAGTCCCAGTGTAAATTTTGTGATGAGGTAGCGAATTTGATCCACATTGTGTGGACATGTCGAAGTCAAAACGATGGTTCTCACACTGTAGAATCCTGGGAGGCCCTGCTCTGCAGCCCAGATCCCAACGTCCAGCGCGACATGATCAGTCAAGCCCTTGCTGCTGCCGCGTCCCAAGGGATTCCGGCCGACAGCTAGGGGCGACGGGCCATGCCTGAACAATTGACTGACTTTTCAATAAAGTTTTCTCTCTCTCTCTTAGTAATTCTGTTGTGACAGCAAATCAGAAAATTGAAGCCTGTTATTGGGCGCAACATTCTGAAGTAGACAACACTTCACAATGATTTAGCTGCAATGTGCAATTGCTTCATGTCGTTAAATGTCTGCTGCAGGGCCTGATGGCATTACCTACAATAAGCTCAGAAACCTTGTGCCAAGAGGCACAAAAGCTCATTCAGGCAACTATAACAACCTATGGGCAGAATAACTTGTACCGCCTTGGAAAGCCACTCGAGTTATTTCAATTCTAAAGCTTGGAAAGACGCCTTCATGCCTTGGTTCGATTCGTTTGGTCGGCTTGACAAGCTGCTTATGCAAGGTAATGAAGAAGATGATTACCGTGCGACGTGAGTGATGGTGCAACAAAACAGATTTGTTCAACTACTTAACGGGTTTTTGAAAACAGAGATGCACAATGGATTCTATATTATATATAGTAACACATGTGGAACACCAACGCACCTGTGGTAACATGACAGTTGCCGTATTTTTGGACATAAAGAGGGAATTTGATGATGTCAGTCATGTGCAGTTTCTAGTAAGTATGTTAGTACTCAGTATGTTCAGCAGTTCTTTGTGCTGTATTTCTAAATTTTTATCAGGTCGCAATATACTTATCCAGGCGGGTGAAGGAAAAATTGCAGAACTAGATGGTAGGCAGGGAGTGCCACAGGGAAGTGTGCTTAGCTTTTTTCTATTTAACTACGTCACAGCTACGATTTTCACTATAATTATGTGTGAATTTGGACATCCAAAAATAATGTTCAAGTAATTCTGATGGCATTACAACAGGAAATAAATACCATCCACAACTTTTTAATAGAAAAAGAGATGGCCCTATTACGTGCGAAGACAGCTGTGTTCCCTTCAACTGTATAATGCAAAGAAATTCAACCTTAGCCTCCAAGGGCAAGCTTTACAGATTGTGACACATCATCGATTTCTAGGAATAATACTTGATAGACAGCTATTCTGCACATCACACATAAACAAAACCCGAAGGCGATGTTAATGCAATAGTGAATGTAGTTCGCCGGATTGCTCGCACTTCATGGAGCGGATCACTATCGTCACTACTCACTGCTCATAATACTCTATTACTAGTGGCTAAGGTACTCGGCTGCTGACCCGCAGGGCGCGGGTTCGAATCCCGGCTGCGGCGGCTGCATTTCCGATGGAGGCGGAAATGTTGTAGGCCCGTGTGCTCAGATTTGGGTGCACGTTAAAGAACCCCAGGTGGTCTAAATTTCCGGAGCCCTCCACTACGGCGTCTCTCATAATCATATAGTGGTTTTGGGACGTTAAACCCCACATATCAATCAATCAATAATACTCTAATAAGACTGTGATAACGCCTACTGCGTGACGTTCCACTTCGTCATCAGCTGCGCTGACGCGGCAGCGGATAAGCAACCGCATGCCTATAAAAGCGTGGCCCAAGAATAAAACAGAAGATTCCTTGTTCTGCAACTGACACTGTTGTTTCTTTGAGTACGGCAGCTCGGCTGCCTAACTCTACTACACTGGCGACGAGGATGGGATCCGGTCGGCTTTCCACGTGCTTCTGTTGCTGCTGAAGTCAAGACGACGGCTGCGTGGGCGTCACTACAATGGCGAAGGTGAGAAAACTTGACATTTTTGATGAAAAGATGGATAGCTTCGAGTCCTACCTGGAAAGATTTGAGCTTTACGTCTCGGCAAATGATGTGACGGAAGGCAAGAAGCTAGCTGTATTCTTGACAGTTGTAGGCCTTCGAGTGTATGAGGTCCTGAAGAACCTGTTAATACCACACTTGCCAGCCAGCAAAACGTATGACGAGGTGACGACTCTGTTGAAAGGTCACTACAGTCCCCGAAAGGCCGTGATAGCCGAAAGATGCCGATTTAACCGAAGGGTGCAGTTGCAACAAGAGACTGTGGCTGAATTCGTGGTGCAGCTAAAGCGGTTGGCCAGAAGTGGCGAGTTTGGAAAGTTTCTCGACGAAGCGCTTAGAGACAGACTTGTCGCCGGGCTGCGCTGCACCGATACACAACGCGAGCTGTTCGCAGCTGAAAGACTGATATTCGAAGAGGCGTGTAAAATTGCTTTAAACCGTGAGCTAGCTTTCACACAAACCCGGGCATTGTCGTTGGAAGAACACCAAGGTAGTTCACAAAAGCGCTCCGGCCTAGAAGTTGATGCTCTCAGGCAAAGCAGTCGTCGCAGGGACAGCTGTTGTGGCAGAACGGAGTGCCCAGAGTGTTTCCGTTGCGGCAAACGCCATACTTCGGAAAGTTGCCAGTATCGCAAGTATAAGTGCCATAATTGCGGGGAGCAAGGTCACTTGCGAGCAATGTGTAGGCAGCGCCTCGGCAGAACAAAGGCACTGAATGCAATCGATAGTCCGGCAGAAGATTCGGATGAAGAGCAAGAAATATACAGTATAAAAATCAATAAGTCTCCCTACTTTGTCACTGTCAGGATTGAAGGACGAGCCTTCAAGATGCAAATAGATACAGGGGCGTCCGTCACCGTCATGCCGAAATCCGTTTTTCAGCGTGAATTTCCTCATCTGACTATCAAGAAAGCGACTGTTCCTTTAAGGACATACACAGGGGAACTAGTGCCGGTGGTAGGATCAGTGAACGTGCGAGTTAAACACGGTGATCAATCTGATACCCTACCTGTGTTGATAGTAGACGGTGGTGGTCGAGAGTTGCCATGTCTGCTTGGTCGCAACTGGTTGAGGAAGCTTAAATTAAACTGGCTAGAAGTTCGAGCCGTAGAGCAAGATCAGAATGTGGATGAATTAATGAAAAATTTCGAGGCAGTATTTTCGCCGCAGATCGGGTTCATAAGTGGCTATAAAGCGCAGGTTCTCTTGAAACCAAAGAGCAAGCCAGTATTTTGCAAGGCTCGACCAGTGCCATTTGCGCTGAAGCAAGCTGTGTCTGAAGAACTGGACTCCTTAGAGCGTGCTGGGAAATTGAAAAAGGTCACCAGAAGCGATTGGGCAACTCCTTTAGTGGTGGTACCAAAAGATGGAGGAGCAAAAGTACGGCTGTGTGGCGACTACAAGGTCACAGTGAACCCTGCGCTACTGACTGAGCTCTACCCTCTGCCTCGGCCAGAAGACTTATTCGCAACTTTAGCAGGCTCTAAGGTATTCTGCGTTCTTGAACTTGCTTCCGCTTATCAGCAAGTGGAGCTTGACGAAGATGCCAAAGGTATTTTAACGGTAAACACACACCAAGACCTATACCAATACCAGCGGCTCCCTTATGGCATCGCAAGTGCTCCTGCCATATCCCAGTCACTCATGGACAGGATCCTCAAGGGCGTCACTCAAGTAGGATGTTACATCGATGATGTCATCATAGGAGGGTCAAGTATTGATGACTGTCGGCTGAAGCTGGAAGAAGTGTTGACCCGGTTACGCGATCACAATGTGACGCTGCGCATGGAAAAATGCAAGCTCTTTTGCAGCGAAGTTCGCTAACTGGGCCACGGAATTTCAGCGGAGGGAATCGGGCCACTTGGGTCAAAAGTAAGGGCGATAAAGAACGCACCCGAGCCCACAAATGCAACGGAGTTAAAGTCTTTCCTTGGAATGGTAACATTCTACTCACAGTTCCTGTCCAACTTGGCAACCAGAGCTGCGCCGCTGTATGAGCATCTGGGGAAAGGAAAGCGTTGGAACTGGACGGAAAAATGTGCTCTAGCGTTTCAAGAAACGAAGAACTTGCTCACGACAAGCCCAGTACTCGGTTTTTACGATCCAAAAAACCCCTTGGCTGTGATGTTAGCTCTGATGCATCGCAGTATGGGCTCGGCGCAGTTCTCTTCCACAGACTTGCAAATGGCACAGAAAAACCCGTCTCTTTCGCCTCCAGAACACTGTCGCAAGCTGAACGTGGCTATGCCCAGATCGAGCGAGAATCGTTGGCGATCATTTTTGCCCTCAAGAAATTTCATCGCTATCTATATGGGCGGATGTTCACGTTGTTCACGGACCACCATTAGCAAGAGCAACTGGTTTCTGATAATGGTCCCTAGTTTTCTTCGCAGGAGTACCAAGACTTCCTCGATGCTTGCGGTATCCGGCGCACTCCTAACACGGCAACTGGCAAGCGTCCCGCCGAACTGTTTCTGAAGCGAACGCTGCGCACAAAGTTGTCCTTACTGAGGCCATCGTTTCGAGACGACATGCAGAGAAAGCAGGAAACTTTGAAACGGCGGCATGATGGACGGAGATCGACTTTTCGTGTATTTAGTGAAGGAGACTGGGTATACGTGAAAACTGTCGGGCAAGAGAAGGTATCGTGGAAGGAAGGGCAAGTGGTGCGGTCAGTTAGTCCGGTGACCTATCTGGTAGAGACTCAGAACACAGTCCGGCACGTTCATGTTGACCATTTGCGCTCACGCAGTTATTCCAAGTATGCAGGAGCAAACATCGGTACAGAGGCCCTGACACCACCCGCTACCGAGGACTCTGCAGGTCATCGGGAGGCTCCCACCACGCCCCAGCAGGCGCATCCGGAGGCGAACACGGCAGAACATCTTCCCGATGACACAACAATGGTGGTCCCGCCGCCAACAGGGGGGCAGAAATTGCCCCTGCCTGTGGCTCACGACGAAATTCCTCAGACGCCAGCGGAAGAGCCTTCTGACTCTCCACCAGCCCTGCGCAGAAGCCAGCGTACACGGAAAGAGCCAGACCAATACGTGCCTCACGATTTCCGTCACTGAAGATAAATAAACAATCTTGGGGGAAGGAATGTGATAACGCCTACTGCGTGACGTTCCACTTCGTCATCAGCTGCGCTGACGCGGCAGTGGATAAGCAACCGCATGCCTATAAAAGCGTGGCCCAAGAATAAACCAGATGATTCCTTGTTCTGCAACTGACACTGTTGTTTCTTTGAGTACGGCAGCTCGGCTGCCTAACTCTACTAAGTGCACACTCTGCAGCAATTGCACACTCTGCAGCAATTGTGCACAGCGTTTCACCCACTTGAGATCAGAGACATCAGAGCTTTTAGCTAGGGGATTAGACATATGTTTAGGAGTTCTGCGAGCGACTTCTAGTTCTCTTGCAAAAACAGAGGCTCGCCAATATTCGTTAGCAGCCATGAGCAGTATAGAAACATGCTGACATTTTTTCACCTTCAGACCCAACATAAAAATCACCCATTGACTCTGGAGAAAGTACAGGGAAATGGATGCTTCCCTTATAGAGAAATTAAGGAAACTGCCAGAACATAGCCAAGCTCATACTTCGATTACCCCCATGGCTGCTAACGTTACCGAATATCAGTGTCAGTGGATGAAATTATGAGAGAAAAAAATTGGCATGTTAATTCGAGCTGCCTAACAACTGGCGCTTTATAAGATATGTATGTGATATCCGGGTTACATGCATGTATATACAGCTGAATCTAGTGTACCAAAATCTTCAACTTCAGCAATTATTGTACCACACCTGAATGTACAATATTCATTTAAGTTATCTCTCGTGACAAAGTCTACAACAGCTGAACTGTTCAATATATTCTAAGTAGTTTAAAATTTATCAATTCTGTAAAAGATGCTCAAAAATGGGTAATTTTCAGTAATTCACAAGCGGGACTAACAACACTCCAATGCACAAAAGCGAAAACAATAAATGATAGCCTGATTTACGAAGCAGCTCACAAAGACGAAGCATAAGCACCATCAAATAATGTTTCAGTAGATACCGCGACATTGCAGCATACCTGGCAACACAGTGGCTGATGAAGCAGCACGGCAAGTACATCACAAAGATTCTTTGTTTTTTATTTTCATATCGAAACATGAGTTACCCTGAATTTTAGAGACAAAGTCTCTGAATTTGTAAAAAATTACGCGGTTTGAACAAAGCTCCAAAATCTCTGCTTTAAACCACACAGATCCACTAATTCAATTTGAAACTCCATTATTCCTATAGACAGAAATGCGGAAACCCTTATTCATCAATTAAAATTAGGCACTGCCAACACGAAGAATTTTTTACACTGAATTGGCCATGCTCAAACTTCAGAAAGTAATTGTAGATTTGTAGATGAAGACATATATCAGCACTCCTCATAGAATTTCCACAACATGAAACACCAAGACGTCATTTTAGAACATCTTTAATGACTTGAGACTGCAGACCCTTCAGTTTAAGCAAACGTTTGGGCCCGTGGCCAACAAGAAGTTTACAGATGTGCGCCGTAAAAGTATTGAGAGGTTTTTTTGGTAGAAAGTGGCATCCTTGGCCAATATTAGTGCAATTCAGATTTTTAAAAGTGCGTATTTATGGGGCTGTTGACGGTTGTGTTAAGAATTATGTGACTGTTATTTTAACAATTATGCGACTGTTCGACTGTACGCAGTGGTTTTTTTTTCTTTTTGTTAACATCACCGTATATAAGCGTAAATGAGATTGTTGAACACGTTGTTTCGAAATTTCATGTCATAGGTGTTATACTAAATTGTATATTGTATTTACTTTAGGCTTTCTACACTTGGAGACTTGGACCTTGCGTGAACTTTGTCAATTGACGCTTTTAAGGGCTAAGGAGTAGCCGGTGCCCTGTCGGTGCGCCAACATCTACTTACATCACACCACTAAAAAAGAACAGGATGAACAAAACGAAACGGTGACGATTCGTACATTATTCGATGCTCCCTCACGTCATGTTTACTATGAATAGAAGTTTGCATGTTCAAAAAATATGACTAAGAACAAGTATACGCAACGCACCATGATAGGCATAAAAGGTAAACCAGCAGATTCCTATCACACATATACGATGCATGCTTAATAAAGAAAGAAGTTGTAAGCAACATCTGCGACCCTTCGAAACATTATAAGTTTCACTACACTTTTTCCGATAATATTTTATTGCGCTTTATCTCCTCTGTAATTAAAACAGCTCGTATGACGGGAGCACAACACAAAAAATGCCACGAAAGAATACACTGAAGTATACATACAAGCGATATGTTTCATCGCAAACAAGAATCAATGTACAAACAAAAGCAGCTCAATGAGAAAAATGAGATATTACAGTATGTCAGCTTGATGGATGAAACAGAGTCAAGAAGTGTTGTTCTTTGTGAGGAATGTCTCGACGATCTCACTTGCGTTCCTAGCCACGTTTTCGAAGAAGACAGTATTTTTTTTTGCGGCTTACAACCGCAAAACCGTAATCACAACTCGAAGACCCAAGTGTTATTCTCTTTCATATTGCTCAATGCTGACGGAACGTTTTGTTCAGTTATGCGCCGCTATTCTGGCAACTTGGTTTCGTCCATCACAGCCTAACGATTGTGAAATCACCTTTTTTGAATGACTTGGTACATAACCGTGACAGATGTTATTGTTGCCTATTTATATTTTCCGGTTTGCGGTAAAACCTGCCGACTGTTAGTTCAGCGTCTTGTCCTCTGGTAGTTCTTGTCACGTGCGTTCGTCTTTCGCGCAGTTTCAGGTACGAGACTTAACCGACTCGCTCATCCTTATCCCCCCTTTTCTTAGTAGTCCCAGTCTACAGCTACTTTTTTTAAGAACGTTGTTCCCCCTCTACTTTTCTACTTCGTTCAATATTTGCAATACAGCAGACCTAGATATTACAATAAACAATCTCTCAATGCCGCTACTGTTTGACGGGGGTAACGAGATGACACTGCAATCGTATACGACGCGGTCGTTCGGGGCACATGAAAGTCGAGCTTCAAAGATATCGCGCCCAGACGCGTCCCTCTGGCGCAGTGGGTCAGAGAAATTGGTCGACGAAAACCGCGGCGAGGTTCTGGAATATCTCGTATCAAGAGCAGTGAGAGCAAAAGACGAAAAAAAAAACTGCAAATTCATATTGGTCGCCGGAGGCGTTACGGACGGTGTGGAAGCGCTCCATAATAGAAATATGGGAGGAAGCAATTTCCCGACAAAACGACAAGCAGGCAGCTACTACGGATGGCCGTCGCAGAAGCAGTAGCATGAACCACTAGCAACCGTAAGGAAATGACCGGATGGCAATATAATTTGAAGCGCCGGCACACGCACTTGCGTACGTACAAAAGCGAAATTGTCTGCGAGCAACAAGCGCAATAAGGAGGATAAAAAACACCTCCTGTTTGTACTCGTTTTTGTCCCGTTTCGCTGAAAGCCCGAAGCAAAACGTAAGCGGTGAAAGTGAGCGCTCAAAACAATAGACGGGGAATTACGAAGAGAAAAGAGGGGCGGGGGGGGGGGAAGCAGGGTTTTCGCGGCGTGTCTGGAACAAAAAAAAAAATCTAGCAATAATGGCGGTGGTATATAGGAGCAACAAGACTAAACAGACGCTCCGTGCTTTCAAGCCCGGATAAATTATGGACAGTAGCGCAACAGAAGCACACTACCATTCGTTACCGCGAGCTAAGGAAAATAATAATAAAAAAACGACGGAAACCGGGAAACGAGAAAGAAAGCAACCACGGGAAGAGCCGGGCTTACAAAAGAAGCGTGTGAGACGCCGGAACAATGGTTGAAACCTGAATAAAACATATCTTGCCTCTGATTCCGCTTGTTTTCTTTTCCCTCCTGTTTTTCCCACTACGGTAGGCGCGGTTTTTGCCTAGGGAAAGGAAAAGGGCTTTGTGTGTAGCCCCACAAAGAAATCGCGGCCTCCTTCGCCCCGGCAGACGATCTTTGGGAAAAGCAAGCTACACAGCCTGGAAGAATTTTTAAGAGTTGTACGTGGGAAACGCTGTAGAAAAGGGGGGGGGGGCGAGAAATTTGCAGCGGAATACTAAGACCATCGTTGGTATACGGCCGCTTCAAGGTATCACCAGGAGAGTTGCGCTGAGGGAGAGAGTTAAGGGGAAAAGAAATGCTTTGCTCTGCGTAAGATACCTCATCTTACCCCCCCCCCCCCCCCTCCTTCAGCACTTTCATGATTCCACTTCCGCTAGTGAGGATTTGAGAGGTAAATCCTTCAAAAAGAAGCAGCGAACTTGTTTGCCCTGGACGGCTCGCGGCAGTTTTATTGCCGGCTGAGCCGTAATATTAATAGGCTTTGCTGCTAATGCCATTGCATGTTGTGTTTCCGGTGTTTAGTTTGCGGAGCTAGCTGTATCAACGGTACGTCGGGAGCATCGTAAGTAAGGTTACACGTGCGTTTTGCCGTGAGAATAAAAACAAAGCCCTATACTGGAAGCCAACGTTGTTACTATCTCACAAGGTTGGTTTGGGACGGCTATGTTAACACGAGCCAACTTCCGGTTAGAAAAGCAATAACATAGTTTACGGTTAGTGAGAGGACGATATATTTCTGCAGGGCCGTATTTAGCGATAAGCAAGGCCACAGTGTCCGACATTTCTCCAAGCCAGTCAGTCCAGTGAAAGATTTGAATGAAATTCACACACACACACACACACACACACACACACACACACACACACACACACACACACACACACACACACACACACACACACACACACACACACACACACACACACACACACACACACAAAAACGGATCCCACGTACCGTGGGAATCAATGATATGCGAAGCACGAATGAGGAAGGTTGATATGTCCCTTTAAAGTCAGCACACCGTTACAAGGCGGAGATAAATTATACCGTACATAACTTTTATGTCATGATTATCGTATTTGGGCGTGTCATTTATCATCGTCATCTATTCGCGTCACCTGATACCAAATTTCGTATATGTGGAGCTAGCGAAATGGCCGTGAGCGTGCTATGAGCGTCGCATGTAGTAAAGTTTTGTATGACACGCATATCATGAATATCATGTTTAGACGTGTCATTTACCTTCGTCGCCCGTTCGCGTCATCAATACCGAATTTGGTATATGTGGATCTAGGGATACCGCCGCGAGCACATCATGAGCGTGGCATACATACATGTTACAAAACACACATCTCAAGACAGTCATGTTTGAACCAGTCACATACCTTCGTCCTCCATTCACGTCCCGTAATACCCAATTTGGTGTAAGTGAAGCTAGCGAAACGGCCAACAACACATCATGAGCGTGGCATGTAGTGATGTTGGTACATGACACGCATCTTATGATTATCATGTTTGCACCAGTCACATACGTTCGTCAACCATTCACGTCCCGTTTTACCAAATTTAGTATATGCGAAGGTGGCGAAACGGCCGCGAGCGCATCATGAGTGTGGCATGTAGTCATGTTGTTGCGTGACAAGCATGCTATAATTTTCTTGTTAGGGTCGGTCGCTTTTGTTCGCCATGAAGTTTTGTTCACCATACAAGTTTTGCAGCATGTGGGGTGGATGAAACCAACGCAACAGCAGGAAAACCATGATATGTAAATCTTAATATTCATGACATACATGTCATAATTTTTATGTTATGACTCATCACATATTCTCGTCATACAGTAATGTTGTGCAATACCAATTTTGTTGTCGATACCATTATCGATACGGCCAGGAGAGTTAAAAGTCGTAGGCGGCTAGAAAGATAGATAGATAGATAGATAGATAGATAGATAGATAGATAGATAGATAGATAGATAGATAGATAGATACGCTCAAAGTCATCGTAGTTCGCCAAGAAATGCTTCTCATTTATTATGAGATGCGAGTGCGCCAGCTAAATGCTATTGTGACAACCTTGATCATCGAGATGGAACGTGTCGGTAAAGCGCTGTCAACTGGTTACTTCACTCAGAGACGTAGGCGAGAAAATAGGCGCTTAGAAAAGGTTTATTACAGTTAGGTCGTGGTCCTAAAGCTTTGTGAGGGGTCATTCAGCGCGGCTCGTATGTTTAGGAGTTGATACAGATGGTGTATCTTATCAAATGTACATAAAATCGTCATTCTTAGTGCTTACCTATGTTCGAATTATTCGCTAAAAAATTCAACGGTCGTGACATATCATAACCGGGCCCCTTCATTGAAAAAAAAAAGTTAATAGCACACAAAACGTCTGACTCTTATTTCACTGGTTTTCCTTATCGACACACTAATACAGTCTCTTGAACCACACAGAAGAAGTGTGAGCGTTTCCAAAAGTTTTGGACAGGACGTCTATCCTATGAAGTGCATAGTACATGCATCAGTTTATTTTCATTTCATTAGATCTGAATTTTGGAATAATGGAAGTTATGACGGAAAGGAGGCGAAAACATAGAATTCACTTGAACTGTGCGTGAACCTGCATCGCAATGTATAAATGATGCAGGGTTAGAACTAGAAATGAAAAAAAAAACCTTGTGGATGAAAATACCTTGTAGAGAGCCACAGCATCGAAACCACATGCTTCCCTTTTCGTCGTTTTCTTTTTCCCTACAACGTTCCTGACGCCAAACCGCTACCATAAATCTCTGGCGGCTAAATTCCGGCGCGCCCACGCGTAATTCCATTGCTCGACGCACCGCACGTGCGACACGCAATTTCGGCGCATTAGCATCGCAAACTATCGCATTTCGTTGGGCGCGCGCGCGCTATAGCTCGCTCGCAGCGTGTTTTCTCGTTCGGCAAAGCGTCGTCGCGGTTCATGTGCAGAAAGACGAGGAGGAAGAGGAAGAGGACGAAGTCGAGAACGCGGCTGCTGCCGAAAACCGCGACCAAGCGACCCTACCCCAGTGAGACGGCCGGGAACGCTTGGGAAGCGGAGGCTACAGCGGGAACGACGGCAGCGTCGCTCCACTCTCGCCGCCAAATGAAAACTAATGCAACCGTCGCAGCGGCGATGTTTGTCTAGATCAGCGACTTTCGTCACCTCCCCCCTCCATTTTTTCTTCCTTTCTTTCGGTTCTGTTGCATCTACCACATTGTGGAACTTTCCACACCGCCACCACTTTCCTCTCCCTACATCCCTTCCCTCTCTTCGTACTTCCGGTTTCTCTTCCTCCCCTCTTCTCCCCTTCCCTACACACTTGAGTTGCGCCTCCCCTTCGACGCCTCTTCGCTTATACCTCACCCATCCCAACGTGAAATACTGATCGTGTTTTTTCTCCCCTTTTCCCTGTTAAGAGAAGCGCAGCCTCCCTCAATCTTTTCTGTGTCCCTAAACGACACCTCTTCCATGCATATCGTTTCCCGTTTCAGGTCTCACTTCCTTGTTCTCCAACTTCATGGCTCCCATGCAGGATACGCAGCAATCGACGCTGTCTCTTCTCGCGAAATGCATGCGTGGATTCTGCGCTCAGACAGCGCGGATACGCGATATTTTTGTGCAGTTTGTTTTGTCGTATGATGCCACCATGTCAGGTTTTGTTTACTTAGAGGCTCGGTAAACATGCTGCAAGCGCAAACAAGCCATACCAGGCCGGGAAACCTGATTTTCGGGAGTTAATCAGTGCTCCTCTGTAATACCCTAAATGAAAGTGTTTTCATTTTCTCCCATTCTTTTGTATGCCTACGGACACTATAAGTACACCTATATGAACGTACAGTGTACGATTTCTTGTCGCCTCACATGTACAACCTGTGTGTCACAACATTTCCAACCTTGGCGAGCTGTTTTGCATCGCGAATCACCTTTGCACATCGTGATTTTCTATTTATGGTTCCAGCGTATTGTACTCGCGGAAAAACAATTCTAGTGTTATCTGAGAAAACACAATTTTCAGCGAGCGAGCATCACCCCGCTGTATGTCACAAATTAGAACCTTGTGTATTTGAAGTGTCGTGTAATTCGATGATAGCGGGTTTTGACACGATCAACTGACGGAATAGATGGTTTTCGTACAATTTATTTCACCAAATTATACGTCTTATTTTCTACACTACAGTAAAACAAACATTTCATGTCCACTGTTCATATCTTGGAGTAACATGTTGAATTCACCTTGATGTAAGTTACAACTTGTACAAAATAAGCGACTCGCAATAGTAGGTTTTATATAAACCTCCTGAATTTTAAGGAACCCGTTTAAGGAAGCCTGTTACCTCGGTGTTAGTTATGTTCTTCAGAACATCCGTGAACTCGTAATGGAGTCGCTAACCATAATTCTTGAAAGAAAGACCCCCCCCCCCTCCGCCTCTGGTGGGTTTATAATCTTGTCACTTTACACTGCGTCAATCGTCGATTCTAAAACACCGTCATTCGGATTTGTTTCGGTTGCACTAAGAGAGCAAAAAAGAAAAAAAAAAACAGAAAAAAAACACAAAATAAATAAGTGAGTTGAGTTCGTCTCTTCTCATAGTGTTGAAAAATTCATGCGCTTCAACTAAAGGCCATCGCAGGCACGTAAATAAACAATTTGGTGAAGAACGGAACACATCGAGTCTTCGACTGAGAATTCGTCGCTGAAAGCGGAACGACGCCGTTTGCGCCAAACGCCTTATCGTGTACGCTATACAGCAATTCTTTTCGCGATCCATTCACAGCAGCCTGGGCCTGCCGCTTTTGGCGCGTCGAAAAACATCATCAATACTGCACGCGGCAATTCGGTTTGTCTAGCCATCTAACGGCCGCGACAAGAAAACAGGAGGCCGTGAGAACGTTAAAGGCGCTGGCATGACGTCGCAGGAGAAAACTTTCGCCGAGTCATAAATATTTAGGCATCTTCTCAAGTCGGGAGTCTGCTTCGTTCCCGGGAAGAACAGAAGAGGGCGAGACATTTATTATGCAGATAAACAACTTCATTTGGGGCGTATACTGAAAGCGATTGCCCTTACTCGTGACTTTGTGCACCGTGTTTAATTTCTTTTCTTTCACTTTCTGCTTTCATTAACGGTAGTTCCATTGTGTAGAGTTCCAGTCCACTTACGTTGGTTTGCTCAATATAATAAATAAAGATAATTAAGGATGACCCGCGTGGCCTTATTTCTGTAGGTTATCGTGATAAGAAATAAAAGATGATGAGGCAACGTAAAGGGTGAAATTTAGTTGTGTTTAGAAAGTTTCGGGGTCAAATTCAAAACAAAGGTACTGTTACGAGGCAGCCCGTGGTGGGAGAGTTTCCGGAATGCTCTTGATAACCTAGATTTTGTCAGCCTGCAAGCTAAGCCAAAGTATGAGACGTGTTCTTTTTCTTCCTTTTTATATTTTGCCTCCATCAATGAAGTAATCACAGCCCAGAATCTAGCCCGGCCACGTCCTTGCTGTCAGCAGTGCAGGAGCATAGCCGTAGAGTGAACACTGATATTTTTTTTTATTGCCTAAGACACCAAGGCGCTTGTTGTCATACTTCATTAAAATGCGTATATACTAAGATTAGCAGAAATGAACGCCGACACGTACGCCACAGCAGTTTGAGAGAAAGCCGGTTTTTCTTTTATTCACAAACGCCTAAAGTAGTCTAAAAAAAGATGAACACAAAAAAGTGGACAAAACAAGCGTTTTGCTTTGCTCTCCGTTCTGCTTGATTTATATTGTTTATCTTGCATTACACGTCCAATTCGTTTACAAATGTAACGTTAGATTTATCAGAAAGTCAACCAAGCAATGCATGCAAACCCACAAATTACGATAATTGTAAGTAATAGGTGGTGACAAGCGGTGTCTAGTATCTTCTGTGCTATAAAGAGCCCTTTGATAAAACGCCGTTCTCTTTAGAAGTAGAGGACGTGTTGTATTCTGGGTTACAAGCTAAACTGTGTGTTGCCGTACGGGAGCCCATCGGTGAAAACGGGGCAGTTTCCCTCCAGAATACATGTGGCGTCCCTGTTGACACGATTCTGGAACAACTCACTATGTACTTATTGCGCACGGTGGTTGAGCTTGAGAAAGAAAGAAAGAAAGAAAGAAAGAAAGAAAGAAGAAGAAGAAGAAGAAGAAGAAGAAGAAGAAGAAGAAGAAGAAGAAGAAGAAGAAGAAGAAGAAGAAGAAGAAGAAGAAGAAGAAGAAGAAGAAGAAGAAGAAGAAGAAGAAGAAAAAGAAGAAGAATGGTATATGCTCAGAGTTCACCATGGCTCTCCTTTTCGGGCAACATTACTTTTCAGAATTTTGCAATGCTCTGAGCGGCTCTTTAAATAACGTTAGGGTAATGAAAGTCTTCATGTATGTTAACAACTTTTTGGTCTTGTTAAACCTGGAGGAACCTTTGAACCAAGAATCGGGGTCATGTGATCATCATCATCATTACCATCAGCCTGACTGCGTCCACTGCAGGACAAAGGCATCTCTCGTGTTTATCCAGTCAACTCGGTCCTGTGCTTGCCTGCTGGCAATTTATACCCACAATCTTATTAATCTCATCGGCCAACCTAACACTCTGTGCCTCCCTCACCCGCTTGCTTTTTCTGCGAATCCACTAAGTTCCCCTAATCACCAGCGGTCATCCTGCCTAAGTGCTATGTGCCCAGCCCATGTCCGCTTCTTCCTCTTGATTTCGATTGATTTGATTGATTTGTGGGGTTTAACGTCCCAAAACCACCATATGATTATGAGAGACGCCGTAGCGGAGGGCTCCGGCAATTTCGACCACCTGGGGTTCTTTAACGTGCACCCAAATCTGAGTACACGGGCCTACACCATTTCCGCCTCTATCGGAAATGCAGCCGCCACAGCCAGGATTTGATCCCGCGACCTGCGGGTCAGGAGCCGAGTACTTTAGCCACTAGACCACCGTGGCGGGGCTTCCTCTTGATTTCAACTATGACATCTTTAACCCCGGTTTGTTCCCTGACCCACTCTGCTCTCTCCTTATCTGTTAAGGTTACACCTATCATTTTCCTTTCCACTGCTCGCTGAGTCATCAATTTAAACTGAACCCTCTTTGTAAGCCTCCAGCTTTCTGCTGCCTAGGTAAGTACCGGAAACATGGAGCTGTTATATACTTGAGGAATTGTGGTATCAGTGATAATTTCAGAATGCTTGTCGAATGTAATCCACCCCATTTTTATTTGTCTACTCACTTCAATCTGGTGGTTCGGTTCCATGGTTTAGATAGATATGTGGGGTTTAACGTTCCAAATCCACCATTTGAATATGAGAAGAAGCCTAGGTTCCGTGGTTTCCACCTGACCGAAGTATACGTACTCTTTTGCAACTTCAAGTGCACTGCTACCTATCTCGAAGTGCTATTCTCTTCGAGATTGTTGTACATTGCTTCCGTTTTCAGGAGATTAACTTTAAGGCCTACTGTTCTGCTTTCCTTGTCTATTCCAGTAATCATGAATAGCATGCGATACATTTAACTTATTCCAAACGTGCATCAACGCTCTCAAGTTTACTAAGCAACCAACTTCAGATAATATAGTCATGTTTTTAGAGTTAGGGCTAATTTTCTCCAAAAATGTTCACGTCTGTTCCATGTACGCGTTTCCTACCCAGCACGAATACATAAAACATCAAGTGGTGGTTTGCTTTCTCAAAACTGCTCTTTAAGGTGGTACCTGAGACGAACCTCATGAAGTAAAAAAGTAACTGAAGAAGAACAAATAAGCAGTGCACATATAACTGGTATCAATGACCGCAAGCGAGTAGTCATGCCACACTTTCATAAGTTATCGCACTAGCTGGTTAATACACGGCTTGGCTTTCGCATTGTGCTCCCGGTGACATGTAAATTCTCAAGTCTTTGTAGAAAAATTGAGAGGCGGGGACGTAGTAGTGGCTTCTGTACCGACCTTAAACTAGTTTCAATTTTTGCATAACAAAGGGTATATATTTGTCTCGGATTGTGGTTTTGTGTATATATGAAATAAATGGCAGGATACATTTATATCCGCGTAAGAGAACACGAAATATCTGCTAAGTGAGGAAAAATGGCTAAACTATCTGCTCAATGTTAGCTGTGTGGCTGCTCACCTCATCTCCATGGAATGTACGTGAATGTTTGGCAAGAGAAACACGCAATACGAACAAGAACTGATTGAAGCGTATCAAATCTGAAAAGATGGTCCAGAAAATGCATTATGTACCTTAGTTTTTAGCTGTTAAG